>NW_027142862.1:0-129757 GCF_026170545.1 Melanerpes formicivorus
GGCTGCTCCAACCTGCTGTAAAATGCTTGATTTCGAGAGTGAGCGAAACTAATGAAAACATTGTTGGGGTAAAACCTAAAGGGAAAGGCCTAGCACCAAATTGCATTGGCCATCTTATCTAACTTCTGGAGGCAGTCAAAATGAGTATTTGAATTCTTCCCTACCTTATTCCTGTGCTGAGATACAGGCTGCTCCAACCTGCTGTAAAATGCTTGATTTCGAGAGTGAGCGAAACTAATGAAAACATTGTTGGGGTAAAACCTAAAGGGAAAGGCCTAGCACCAAATTGCATTGGCCATCTGATCTAACTTCTGGAGGCAGTCAAAATGAGTATTTGAATTCTTCCCTATGTTATTCCTGTGCTGAGATACAGGCTGCTCCAACCTGCTGTAAAATGCTTGATTTCGAGAGTGAGCGAAACTAATGAAAACATTGTTGGGGTAAAACCTAAAGGGAAAGACCTAGCACCAAATACAATTTGCCATCTGATCTAACTTCTGGAGGCAGTCAAAATGAGTATTTGAATTCTTCCCTACCTTATTCCTGTGCTGAGATACAGGATGCTCCAACCTGCTGTAAAATGCTTGATTTCGAGAGTGATCAAAACTAATGAAAACATTGTTGGCGAAAAACCTAAAGGGAAAGGCCTAGCACCAAATTGCTTTGGCCATCTGATCTAACTTCTGGAGGCAGTCAAAATGAGTATTTGAATTCTTCCCTACCTTATTCCTGTGCTGAGATACAGGCTGCTCCAACCTGCTGTAAAATGCTTGATTTCGAGAGTGAGCGAAACTAATGAAAACATTGTTGGGGTAAAACCTAAAGGGAAAGGCCTAGCACCAAATTGCATTGGCCATCTGATCTAACTTCTGGAGGCAGTCAAAATGAGTATTTGAATTCTTCCCTACCTTATTCCTGTGCTGAGATACAGGCTGCTCCAACCTGCTGTAAAATGCTTGATTTCGAGAGTGAGCGAAACTAATGAAAACATTGTTGGGGTAAAACCTAAAGGGAAAGGCCTAGCACCAAATTGCATTGGCCATCTGATCTAACTTCTGGAGGCAGTCAAAATGAGTATTTGAATTCTTCCCCTACCTTATTCCTGTGCTGAGATACAGGCTGCTCCAACCTGCTGTAAAATGCTTGATTTCGAGAGTGAGCGAAACTAATGAAAACATTGTTGGGGTAAAACCTAAAGGGAATGGCCTAGCACCAAATTGCATTGGCCATCTGATCTAACTTCTGGAGGCAGTCAAAATGAGTATTTGAATTCTTCCCTACGTTATTCCAGTGCTGAGATACAGGCTGCTCCAACCTGCTGTAAAATGCTTGATTTCGAGAGTGAGCGAAACTAATGAAAACATTGTTGGGGTAAAACCTAAAGGGAAAGGCCTAGCACCAAATTGCATTGGCCATCTGATCTAACTTCTGGAGGCAGTCAAAATGATCCTTAGAATTCTTCCCTACCTTATTCCTGTGCTGAGATACAGGGCTGCTCCAACCTGCTGTAAAATGCTTGATTTCGAGAGTGAGCGAAACTAATGAAAACATTGTTGGGGTAAAACCTAAAGGGAAAGGCCTAGCACCAAATTGCATTGGCCATCTGATCTAACTTCTGGAGGCAGTCAAAATGATCCTTAGAATTCTTCCCTACCTTATTCCTGTGCTGAGATACAGGCTGCTCCAACCTGCTGTAAAATGCTTGATTTCGAGAGTGAGCGAAACTAATGAAAACATTGTTGGGGTAAAACCTAAAGGGAAAGGCCTAGCACCAAATTGCATTGGCGATCTGATCTAACTTCTGGAGGCAGTCAAAATGAGTATTTGAATTCTTCCCTACCCTATTCCTGTGTTGAGATACAGGCTGCTCCAACCTGCTGTAAAATGCTTGATTTCGAGAGTGAGCGAAACTAATGAAAACATTGTTGGGGTAAAACCTAAACGGAAAGGCCTAGCACCAAATTGCATTGGCCATCTGATCTAACTTCTGGAGGCAGTCAAAATGAGTATTTGAATTCTTCCCTACGTTATTCCTGTGCTGAGATACAGGCTGCTCCAACCTGCTGTGAAATGCTTGATTTCGAGAGTGAGCGAAACTAATGAAAACATTGTTGGGGTAAAACCTAAAGGGAAAGGCCTAGAACCAAATTGCATTGGCCATCTGATCTAACTTCTGGAGGCAGTCAAAATGAGTATTTGAATTCTTCCCTACCTTATTCCTGTGCTGAGATACAGGCTGCTCCAACCTGCTGTAAAATGCTTGATTTCGAGAGTGAGCGAAACTAATGAAAACATTGTTGGGGTAAAACCTAAAGGGAAAGGCCTAGCACCAAATTGCATTGGCCATCTGATCTAACTTCTGGAGGCAGTCAAAATGAGTATTTGAATTCTTCCCTACCTTATTCCTGTGCTGAGATACAGGCTGCTCCAACCTGCTGTAAAATGCTTGATTTCGAGAGTGAGCGAAACTAATGAAAACATTGTTGGGGTAAAACCTAAAGGGAAAGGCCTAGCACCAAATTGCATTGGCCATCTGATCTAAATTCTGGAGGCAGTCAAAATGAGTATTTGAATCCTTCCCTACCTTATTCCTGTGCTGAGATACAGGCTGCTCCAACCTGCTGTAAAATGCTTGATTTCGAGAGTGAGCGAAACTAATGAAAACATTGTTGGGGTAAAACCTAAAGGGAAAGGCCTAGCACCAAATTCCATTGGCCATCTGATCTAACTTCTGGAGGCAGTCAAAATGAGTATTTGAATTCTTCCCTACGTTATTCCTGTGCTGAGATACAGGCTGCTCCAACCTGCTGTAAAATGCTTGATTTCGAGAGTGAGCGAAACTAATGAAAACATTGTTGGGGTAAAACCTAAAGGGAAAGGCCTAGCACCAAATTGCATTGGCCATCTGATCTAACTTCTGGAGGCAGTCAAAATGAGTATTTGAATTCTTCCCTACCTTATTCCTGTGCTGAGATACAGGCTGCTCCAACCTGCTGTAAAATGCTTGATTTCGAGAGTGAGCGAAACTAATGAAAACATTGTTGGGGGTAAAACCTAAAGGGAAAGCCTAGCACCAAATTGCATTGGCCATCTGATCTAACTTCTGGATGCAGTCAAAATGAGTATTTGAATTCTTCCCTACCTTATTCCTGTGCTGAGATACAGGCTGCTCCAACCTGCTGTAAAATGCTTGATTTCGAGAGTGAGCGAAACTAATGAAAACATTGTTGGGGTAAAACCTAAAGGGAAAGGCCTAGCACCAAATTGCATTGGCCATCTGATCTAACTTCTGGAGGCAGTCAAAATGAGTATTTGAATTCTTCCCTACCTTATTCCTGTGCTGAGATACAGGCTGCTCCAACCTGCTGTAAAATGCTTGATTTCGAGAGTGAGCGAAACTAATGAAAACATTGTTGGGGTAAAACCTAAAGGGAAAGGCCTAGCACCAAATTGCATTGGCCATCTGATCTAACTTCTGGAGGCAGTCAAAATGAGTATTTGAATTCTTCCCTACCTTATTCCTGTGCTGAGATACAGGATGCTCCAACCTGCTGTAAAATGCTTGATTTCGAGAGTGAGCGAAACTAATGAAAACATTGTTGGGGTAAAACCTAAAGGGAAAGACCTAGCACCAAATACAATTTGCCATCTGATCTAACTTCTGGAGGCAGTCAAAATGAGTATTTGAATTCTTCCCTACCTTATTCCTGTGCTGAGATACAGGCTGCTCCAACCTGCTGTAAAATGCTTGATTTCGAGAGTGATCAAAACTAATGAAAACATTGTTGGGGTAAAACCTAAAGGGAAAGGCCTAGCACCAATTTGCATTGGCCATCTGATCTAACTTCTGGAGGCAGTCAAAATGATCCTTAGAATTCTTCCCCTACCTTATTCCTGTGCTGAGATACAGGCTGCTCCAACCTGCTGTAAAATTCTTGATTTCGAGAGTGAGCGAAACTAATGAAAACATTGTTGGGGTAAAACCTAAAGGGAAAGACCTAGCACCAAATACAATTTGCCATCTGATCTAACTTCTGGAGGCAGTCAAAATGAGTATTTGAATTCTTCCCTACCTTATTCCTGTGCTGAGATACAGGCTGCTCCAACCTGCTGTAAAATGCTTGATTTCGAGAGTGAGCGAAACTAATGAAAACATTGTTGGGGGTAAAACCTAAAGGGAAAGACCTAGCACCAAATTCCATTGGCCATCTGATCTAACTTCTGGAGGCAGTCAAAATGATCCTTAGAATTCTTCCCTACCTTATTCCTGTGCTGAGATACAGGCTGCTCCAACCTGCTGTAAAATGCTTGATTTCGAGAGTGAGCGAAACTAATGAAAACATTGTTGGGGTAAAACCTAAAGGGAAAGACCTGGCACCAAATACAATTTGCCATCTGATCTAACTTCTGGAGGCAGTCAAAATGATCCTTAGAATTCTTCCCTACCTTATTCCTGTGCTGAGATACAGGCTGCTCCAACCTGCTGTAAAATGCTTGATTTCGAGAGTGATCAAAACTAATGAAAACATTGTTGGCGGAAAACCTAAAGGGAAAGGCCTAGCACCAAATTGCATTGGCCATCTGATCTAACTTCTGGAGGCAGTCAAAATGAGTATTTGAATTCTTCCCTACCTTATTCCTGTGCTGAGATACAGGCTGCTCCAACCTGCTGTAAAATGCTTGATTTCGAGAGTGAGCGAAACTAATGAAAACATTGTTGGGGTAAAACCTAAAGTGAAAGACCTGGCACCAAATACAATTTGACATCTGATCTAACTTCTGGAGGCAGTCAAAATGATCCTTAGAATTCTTCCCCTACCTTATTCCCTGTGCTGAGATACAGGCTGCTCCAACCTGCTGTAAAATGCTTGATTTCGAGAGTGATTGAGACTAATGAAAACATTGTTGGGGTAAAACCTAAAGGGAAAGACCTAGCACCAAATACAATTTGCCATCTGATCTAACTTCTGGAGGCAGTCAAAATGAGTATTTGAATTCTTCCCTACCTTATTCCTGTGCTGAGATACAGGCTGCTCCAACCTGCTGTAAAATGCTTGATTTCGAGAGTGAGCGAAACTAATGAAAACATTGTTGGGGTAAAACCTAAAGGGAAAGGCCTAGCACCAATTTGCATTGGCCATCTGATCTAACTTCTGGAGGCAGTCAAAATGATCCTTAGAATTCTTCCCTACCTTATTCCTGTGCTGAGATACAGGCTGCTCCAACCTGCTGTAAAATGCTTGATTTCGAGAGTGATCAAAACTAATGAAAACATTGTTGGCGAAAAACTTAAAGGGAAAGGCCTAGCACCAAATTGCTTTGGCCATCTGATCTAACTTCTGGAGGCAGTCAAAATGAGTAGTTGAATTCTTCCCTACCTTATTTCCTGTGCTGAGATACAGGGTGCTCCAACCTGCTGTAAAATGCTTGATTTCGAGAGTGAGCGAAACTAATGAAAACATTGTTGGGGTAAAACCTGAAGGGAAAGACCTAGCACCAAATTGCATTGGCCATCTGATCTAACTTCTGGAGGCAGTCAAAATGAGTATTTGAATTCTTCCCTACCTTATTCCGGTGCTGAGATACAGGCTGCTCCAACCTGCTGTAAAATGCTTGATTTCGAGAGTGAGCGAAACTAGTGAAAACATTGTTGGGGTAAAACCTAAAGGGAAAGGCCTAGCACCAAATTGCATTGGCCATCTGATCTAACTTCTGGAGGCAGTCAAAATGAGTATTTGAATTCTTCCCTACCTTATTCCTGTGCTGAGATACAGGCTGCTCCAACCTGCTGTAAAATGCTTGATTTCGAGAGTGAGCGAAACTAATGAAAACATTGTTGGGGTAAAACCCAAAGGGAAAGGCCTAGCACCAAATTGCATTGGCCATCTGATCTAACTTCTGGAGGCAGTCAAAATGAGTATTTAATTCTTCCCTACCTTATTCCTGTGCTGAGATACAGGCTGCTCCAACCTGCTGTAAAATGCTTGATTTCGAGAGTGAGCGAAACTAATGAAAACATTGTTGGGGTAAAACCTAAAGGGAAAGGCCTAGCACCAAATTGCATTGGCCATCTGATCTAACTTCTGGAGGCAGTCAAATGAGTATTTGAATTCTTCCCTACCTTATTCCTGTGCTGAGATACAGGCTGCTCCAACCTGCAGTAAAATGCTTGATTTCGAGAGTGAGCGAAATTAATGAAAACATTGTTGGGGTAAAACCTAAAGGGAAAGGCCTAGCACCAACTTGCATTGGCCATCTGATCTAACTTCTGGAGGCAGTCAAAATGAGTATTTGAATTCTTCCCTACCTTATTCCTGTGCTGAGATACAGGCTGCTCCAACCTGCTGTAAAATGCTTGATTTTGAGAGTGAGCGAAACTAATGAAAACATTGTAGGGGGAAAACCTAAAGGAAAGACCTAGCACCAAATTGCATTGGCCATCTGATCTAACTTCTGGAGGCAGTCAAAATGAGTATTTGAATTCTTCCCTACCTTATTCCTGTGCTGAGATACAGGCTGCTCCAACCTGCTGTAAAATGCTTGATTTCGAGAGTGATCAAAACTAATGAAAACATTGTAGGGGTAAAATCTAAAGGGAAAAGCCTAGCACCAAATTGCATTGGCCATCTGATCTAACTTCTGGAGGCAGTCAAAATGAGTATTTGAATTCTTCCCTACCTTATTCCTGTGCTGAGATACAGGCTGCTCCAACCTGCTGTAAAATGCTTGATTTCGAGAGTGATCGAAACTAATGAAAACATTGTTGGGGTAAAACCTAAAGGGAAAAGCCTAGCACCAAATTGCATTGGCCATCTGATCTAACTTCTGGAGGCAGTCAAAATGAGTATTTGAATTCTTCCCTACCTTATTCCTGTGCTGAGATACAGGCTGCTCCAACCTGCTGTAAAATGCTTGATTTCGAGAGTGATCGAAACTAATGAAAACATTGTTGGGGTAAAACCTAAAGGGAAAAGCCTAGCACCAAATTGAATTGGCCATCTGATCTAACTTCTGGAGGCAGTCAAAATGAGTATTTGAATTCTTCCCTACCTTATTCCTGTGCTGAGATACAGGCTGCTCCAACCTGCTGTAAAATGCTTGATTTCGAGAGTGAGCGAAACTAATGAAAACATTGTTGGGGTAAAACCTAAAGGGGAAAGGCCTAGCACCAAATTGCATTGGCCATCTGATCTAAACTTCTGGAGGCAGTATAAATGATCCTTAGAATTCTTCCCTACCTTATACCTGTGCTGAGATACAGGCTGCTCCAACCTGCTGTAAAAATGCTTGATTTCGAGAGTGAGCGAAACTAATGAAAACATTGTTGGGGTAAAACCTAAAGGGAAAGGCCTAGCACCAAATTGCATTGGCCATCTGATCTAACTTCTGGAGGCAGTCAAAATGATCCTTAGAATTCTTCCCTACCTTATTCCTGTGCTGAGATACAGGCTGCTCCAACCTGCTGTAAAATGCTTGATTTCGAGAGTGAGCGAAACTAATGAAAACATTGTTGGGGTAAAACCTAAAGGGAAAGGCCTAGCACCAAATTGCATTGGCCATCTGATCTAACTTCTGGAGGCAGTCAAAATGATCCTTAGAATTCTTCCCTACCTTATTCCTGTGCTGAGATACAGGCTGCTCCAACCTGCTGTAAAATGCTTGATTTCGAGAGTGAGCGAAACTAATGAAAACATTGTTGGGGTAAAACCTAAAGGGAAAGGCCTAGCACCAAATTGCATTGGCCATCTGATCTAACTTCTGGAGGCAGTCAAAATGAGTATTTCAATTCTTCCCTACCTTATTCCTGTGCTGAGATACAGGCTGCTCCAACCTGCTGTAAAATGCTTGATTTCGAGAGTGAGCGAAACTAATGAAAACATTGTTGGGGTAAAACCTAAAGGGAAAGGCCTAGCACCCAAATTGCATTGGCCATCTGATCTAACTTCTGGAGGCAGTCAAAATGAGTATTTGAATTCTTCCCTACCTTATTCCTGTGCTGAGATACAGGCTGCTCCAACCTGCTGTAAAATGCTTGATTTCGAGAGTGATCGAAACTAATGAAAACATTGTTGGGGTAAAACCTAAAGGGAAAGGCCTAGCACCAAATTGCATTGGCCATCTGATCTAACTTCTGGAGGCAGTCAAAATGATCCTTAGAATTCTTCCCTACCTTATTCCTGTGCTGAGATACAGGCTGCTCCAACCTGCTGTGAAATGCTTGATTTCGAGAGTGAGCGAAACTAATGAAAACATTGTTGGGGTAAAACCTAAAGGGAAAGACCTGGCACCAAATACAATTTGCCATCTGATCTAACTTCTGGAGGCAGTCAAAATGATCCTTAGAATTCTTCCCTACCTTATTCCTGTGCTGAGATACAGGCTGCTCCAACCTGCTGTAAAATGCTTGATTTCGAGAGTGAGCGAAACTAATAGTTTCATAGTTTCATAGTTTCATAGTTTCATTCAGGGTTGGAAGGGACCACACGGATCATCTAGTTCCAACCCCCCTGCCATGGGCAGGGACACCCCCACACTAGATCAGGCTGGACAGAGCCTCATCCAGCCTGCTCTTAAACACCCCCAGGGACGGGGCCTCGACCACCTCCCTGGACAACCCATTCCAGGGTTTCACCACTCTCATGGTGAAGAACCTCCTCCTCACATCTAGCCTGAATCTCCCCACCTCCAGCTTCATTCCATTCCCCCTAGTCCTATCACTACCTGATATCCTGAGAAGTCCTTCCCCAGCCTTCCTGTAGGCCCCCTTCAGATACTGGAAGGCGACAATTAGGTCTCCTCGGAGCCTTCTCTTCTGCAGACTGTACAGCCCCAACTCCTTCAGTCTGTCCTCATAGGAGAGGTGCTCCAGATAGGAGAGGTGCTCCAGCCCTCTGATCATCCTCGTGGCCCTTCTCTGGACACGTTCCAGCACCTCCACATCCCTCTTGTAATAGGGGCTCCAGAACTGGACACAGTACTCCAGGTGGGGTCTCACCAGGGCTGAGTAGAGGGGGAGGATCACCTCCCTCGACCTGCTAGCCACACTTCTCCTGATGCAGCCCAGGATCTGATTGGCTTTGCGGGCTGCAAGTGCACACTGAGAGCTCATGTTGAGCTTTTTGTCCACCAGCACCCCCAAGTCTCTCTCCTCAGGGCTACCCTCCAGCCAGTCACTGCCCAGCCTGTATTTGTGCCTGGGATTGCCTCGACCCAGATGCAGGACCCTGCACTTGCTCTTATTGAACTTCATGAGGTTGGCCTGTGCCCACCTCTCCAGCCTGTCAAGGTCCCTCTGGATGGCCTCCCTTCCCTCCAGCGTGTCTGCTGCACCACACAGCTTGGTGTCATCAGCAAACTTGCTGAGGGTGCACTCAATGCCACTGTCCATGTCCCCCACAAAGATGTTGAATAAGACAGGTCCCAGGACTGATCCCTGAGGGACTCCGCTTGTCACTGGCCTCCACTGGGACATGGAGCCATTGACAGCCACTCTTTGGGTGCGGCCATCAGGCCAGTTCCTTATCCATCTAGTGGTCCACCAATCAAACCCATGTGTCACCAGTTTGGAGACCAGGATGTGGTGTGGGACAGTGTCGAAGGCTTTGCTCAGGTCCAGGTAAACTACATCAGTTGCTCGCCCCTCGTCTATTAATTTTGTCACCTGCTCATAGAAGGCCACCAGGTTGGTCAGGCAGGATTTGCCCTTGGCAAAGCCATGCTGACTGTTCCCAATCACCTCTTCACTATTCTTTTGAGCGAGTAGTGACTCCAGGAGGATCTGTTCCATGATCTTTCCAGGCACAGAGGTGAGACTGACTGGCCTGTAGTTCCCTGGTTCCTCCTTCTTGCCCTTTTTGAAGATGGGGGCAATGTTTCCCCTTTCCAGTCTGTGGGGACTTCACCAGACTGCCAGGATTTTTGAAATATAATAGAGAGGGGTTTAGCAACCTCATCTGCCAGTTCTCTCAGTACCCGTGGGTGTAACCCGTTGGGTCCCATGGACTTGAACACTTTCAGGTTCTTCAGGTGATCACGAACCTGATCTGCACTTACAATGGGCAGTTCTTCCTCCCCGTCCCTGGCTTTGACTTCCATAACATCAGGAGTGTGGCTAGAGGCCCTTGCAGTGAAGACTGAGGTAAAGAAGTTATTAAGTACCTCAGCCTTTTCCTCATCACATGTGACCATGTCACCATTTTCCTTTCTGAGGGGGCGCACACCTTCCCTAGTCTTCTTCTTCCCATTAATATACCTGTAAAAGTTCTTAGTATTCCCTTTAATCTCCCTGGCTAGATTCAACTCAAACTCTGCTTTGGCTTTCCTAACCAGGACTCTTGCTGCTCGGGCAGCTTCCTTGTATTCCCCCTGTTCTACCTGTCCTTCCCTCCACTTCCTGTAGAGTTTCCTTTTAAGTAATAGTGTGTCCAGTAGCTCCTTGCCCATCCAGGCAGGCATCCTAGCATTCTTACCTGCTTTTCTCTTTGTTGGTACACAGAGCTCCTGGACACAGAGGAGGTGGTCCTTGAATACTGACCAGCTGTCCTGGGTCCCTCTTCCCTCCAGGGCTTTGTCCCACGACACTTTGGCTAGCAGATCCCTGAAGCGATCAAAATCTGCATGCCTAAAGTCTAGGGTCGTGAGCTTGGAATACTTCCTCCTGATTGCCCTGAGGATGTTAAATTCAACTGCTTCATGGTCACTGCAGCCAAGGCCGTCTATGAGCCTCACATTGCTTACCAGCCCTTCCCTGTTGGTGAGAACAAGGTCCAGCATAGCACCATTTCTTGTTGGTTCCTCCACCATTTGGAGGAGGAAGTTGTCTTCTAACTAATGAAAACATTGTTGGGGTAAAACCTAAAGGGAAAGGCCTAGCACCAAATTGCATTGGCCATCTGATCTAACTTCTGGAGGCAGTCAAAATGATCCTTAGAATTCTTCCCTACCGTATTCCTGTGCTGAGATACAGGCTGCTCCAACCTGCTGTAAAATGCTTGATTTCGAGAGTGAGCGAAACTAATGAAAACATTGTTGGGGTAAAACCTAAAGGGAAAGACCTAGCACCAAATACAATTTGCCATCTGATCTAACTTCTGGAGGCAGTCAAAATGATCCTTAGAATTCTTCCCTACCTTATTCCTGTGCTGAGATACAGGCTGCTCCAACCTGCTGTAAAATGCTTGATTTCGAGAGTGAGCGAAACTAATGAAAACATTGTTGGGGTAAAACCTAAAGGGAAAGGCCTAGCACCAAATTGCATTGGCCATCTGATCTAACTTCTGGAGGCAGTCAAAATGATCCTTAGAATTCTTCCCTACCTTATTCCTGTGCTGAGATACAGGCTGCTCCAACCTGCTGTAAAATGCTTGATTTCGAGAGTGAGCGAAACTAATGAAAACATTGTTGGGGTAAAACCTAAAGGGAAAGGCCTAGCACCAAATTGCATTGGCCATCTGATCTAACTTCTGGAGGCAGTCACAATGAGTATTTGAATTCTTCCCTACCTTATTCCAGTGCGGAGATACAGGCTGCTCCAACCTGCTGTAAAATGCTTGATTTCGAGAGTGATCGAAACTAATGAAAACATTGTTGGGGTAAAACCTAAAGGGAAAGACCTGGCACCAAATACAATTTGCCATCTGATCTAACTTCTGGAAGCAGTCAAAATGATCCTTAGAATTTTTCCCTACCTTATTCCTGTGCTGAGATACAGGCTGCTCCAACCTGCTGTAAAATGCTTGATTTCGAGAGTGATCGAAACTAATGAAAACATTGTTGGGGTAAAACCTAAAGGGAAAGACCTAGCACCAAATTGCATTGGCCATCTGATCTAACTTCTGGAGGCAGTCAAAATGATCCTTAGAATTCTTCCCTACCTTATTCCTGTGCTGAGATACAGGCTGCTCCAACCGGCTGTAAAATGCTTGATTTCGAGAGTGAGCGAAACTAATGAAAACATTGTTGGGGTAAAACCTAAAGGGAAAGGCCTAGCACCAAATTGCATTGGCCATCTGATCTAACTTCTGGAGGCAGTCAAAATGAGTATTTGAATTCTTCCCTACCTTATTCCTGTGCTGAGATACAGGCTGCTCCAACCTGCTGTAAAATGCTTGATTTCGAGAGTGATCGAAACTAATGAAAACATTGTTGGGGTAAAACCTAAAGGGAAAGGCCTAGCACCAAATTGCATTGGCCATCTGATCTAACTTCTGGAGGCAGTCAAAATGATCCTTAGAATTCTTCCCTACCTTATTCCTGTGCTGAGATACAGGCTGCTCCAACCTGCTGTAAAATGCTTGATTTCGAGAGTGAGCGAAACTAATGAAAACATTGTTGGGGTAAAACCTAAAGGGAAAGGCCTAGCACCAAATTGCATTGGCCATCTGATCTAACTTCTGGAGGCAGTCAAAATGAGTATTTGAATTCTTCCCTACCTTATTCCTGTGCTGAGATACAGGCTGCTCCAACCTGCTGTAAAATGCTTGATTTCGAGAGTGATCGAAACTAATGAAAACATTGTTGGGGTAAAACCTAAAGGGAAAGGCCTAGCACCAAATTGCATTGGCCATCTGATCTAACTTCTGGAGGCAGTCAAAATGATCCTTAGAATTCTTCCCTACCTTATTCCTGTGCTGAGATACAGGCTGCTCCAACCTGCTGTGAAATGCTTGATTTCGAGAGTGAGCGAAACTAATGAAAACATTGTTGGGGTAAAACCTAAAGGGAAAGACCTGGCACCAAATACAATTTGCCATCTGATCTAACTTCTGGAGGCAGTCAAAATGATCCTTAGAATTCTTCCCTACCTTATTCCTGTGCTGAGATACAGGCTGCTCCAACCTGCTGTAAAATGCTTGATTTCGAGAGTGAGCGAAACTAATAGTTTCATAGTTTCATAGTTTCATAGTTTCATTCAGGGTTGGAAGGGACCACAAGGATCATCTAGTTCCAACCCCCCTGCCATGGGCAGGGACACCACACACTAGATCAGGCTGGACAGAGCCTCATCCAGCCTGCTCTTAAACACCCCCAGGGACGGGGCCTCGACCACCTCCCTGGACAACCCATTCCAGGGTTTCACCACTCTCATGGTGAAGAACCTCCTCCTCACATCTAGCCTGAATCTCCCCACCTCCAGCTTCATTCCATTCCCCCTAGTCCTATCACTACCTGATATCCTGAGAAGTCCTTCCCCAGCCTTCCTGTAGGCCCCCTTCAGATACTGGAAGGCGACAATTAGGTCTCCTCGGAGCCTTCTCTTCTGCAGACTGTACAGCCCCAACTCCTTCAGTCTGTCCTCATAGGAGAGGTGCTCCAGCCCTCTGATCATCCTCGTGGCCCTTCTCTGGACACGTTCCAGCACCTCCACATCCCTCTTGTAATAGGGGCTCCAGAACTGGACACAGTACTCCAGGTGGGGTCTCACCAGGGCTGAGTAGAGGGGGAGGATCACCTCCCTCGACCTGCTAGCCACACTTCTCCTGATGCAGCCCAGGATCTGATTGGCTTTGCGGGCTGCAAGTGCACACTGAGAGCTCATGTTGAGCTTTTTGTCCACCAGCACCCCCAAGTCTCTCTCCTCAGGGCTACCCTCCAGCCAGTCACTGCCCAGCCTGTATTTGTGCCTGGGATTGCCTCGACCCAGATGCAGGACCCTGCACTTGCTCTTATTGAACTTCATGAGGTTGGCCTGTGCCCACCTCTCCAGCCTGTCAAGGTCCCTCTGGATGGCCTCCCTTCCCTCCAGCGTGTCTGCTGCACCACACAGCTTGGTGTCATCAGCAAACTTGCTGAGGGTGCACTCAATGCCACTGTCCATGTCCCCACAAAGATGTTGAATAAGACAGGTCCCAGGACTGATCCCTGAGGGACTCCGCTTGTCACTGGCCTCCACTGGGACATGGAGCCATTGACAGCCACTCTTTGGGTGCGGCCATCAGGCCAGTTCCTTATCCATCTAGTGGTCCACCAATCAAACCCATGTGTCACCAGTTTGGAGACCAGGATGTGGTGTGGGACAGTGTCGAAGGCTTTGCTCAGGTCCAGGTAAACTACATCAGTTGCTCGCCCCTCGTCTATTAATTTTGTCACCTGCTCATAGAAGGCCACCAGGTTGGTCAGGCAGGATTTGCCCTTGGCAAAGCCATGCTGACTGTTCCCAATCACCTCTTCACTATTCTTTTGAGCGAGTAGTGACTCCAGGAGGATCTGTTCCATGATCTTTCCAGGCACAGAGGTGAGACTGACTGGCCTGTAGTTCCCTGGTTCCTCCTTCTTGCCCTTTTTGAAGATGGGGGCAATGTTTCCCCTTTCCAGTCTGTGGGGACTTCACCAGACTGCCAGGACTTTTGAAATATAATAGAGAGGGGTTTAGCAACCTCATCTGCCAGTTCTCTCAGTACCCGTGGGTGTAACCCGTTGGGTCCCATGGACTTGAACACTTTCAGGTTCTTCAGGTGATCACGAACCTGATCTGCACTTACAATGGGCAGTTCTTCCTCCCCGTCCCTGGCTTTGACTTCCATAACATCAGGAGTGTGGCTAGAGGCCCTTGCAGTGAAGACTGAGGTAAAGAAGTTATTAAGTACCTCAGCCTTTTTCCTCATCACATGTGACCATGTCACCATTTTCCTTTCTGAGGGGGCGCACACCTTCCCTAGTCTTCTTCTTCCCATTAATATACCTGTAAAAGTTCTTAGTATTCCCTTTAATCTCCCTGGCTAGATTCAACTCAAACTCTGCTTTGGCTTTCCTAACCAGGACTCTTGCTGCTCGGGCAGCTTCCTTGTATTCCCCCTGTTCTACCTGTCCTTCCCTCCACTTCCTGTAGAGTTTCCTTTTAAGTAATAGTGTGTCCAGTAGCTCCTTGCCCATCCAGGCAGGCATCCTAGCATTCTTACCTGCTTTTCTCTTTGTTGGTACACAGAGCTCCTGGACACAGAGGAGGTGGTCCTTGAATACTGACCAGCTGTCCTGGGTCCCTCTTCCCTCCAGGGCTTTGTCCCACGACACTTTGGCTAGCAGATCCCTGAAGCGATCAAAATCTGCATGCCTAAAGTCTAGGGTCGTGAGCTTGGAATACTTCCTCCTGATTGCCCCTGAGGATGTTAAATTCAACTGCTTCATGGTCACTGCAGCCAAGGCCGTCTATGAACCTCACATTGCTTACCAGCCCTTCCCTGTTGGTGAGAACAAGGTCCAGCATAGCACCATTTCTTGTTGCTTCCTCCACCATTTGGAGGAGGAAGTTGTCTTCCAACTAATGAAAACATTGTTGGGGTAAAACCTAAAGGGAAAGGCCTAGCACCAAATTGCATTGGCCATCTGATCTAACTTCTGGAGGCAGTCAAAATGAGTATTTGAATTCTTCCCTACCTTATTCCTGTGCTGAGATACAGGCTGCTCCAACCTGCTGTAAAATGCTTGATTTCGAGAGTGAGCGAAACTAATGAAAACATTGTTGGGGTAAAACCTAAAGGGAAAGGCCTAGCACCAAATTGCATTGGCCATCTGATCTAACTTCTGGAGGCAGTCAAAATGAGTATTTGAATTCTTCCCTACCTTATTCTGTGCGGAGATACAGGCTGCCTCCAACCTGCTGTAAAATGCTTGATTTCGAGAGTGATCGAAACTAAAGAAAACATTGTTGGGGTAAAACCTAAAGGGAAAGACCTGGCACCAAATACAATTTGCCATCTGATCTAACTTCTGGAGGCAGTCAAAATGATCCTTAGAATTTTTCCCTACCTTATTCCTGTGCTGAGATACAGGCTGCTCCAACCTGCTGTAAAATGCTTGATTTCGAGAGTGAGCGAAACTAATGAAAACATTGTTGGGGTAAAACCTAAAGGGAAAGGCCTAGCACCAAATTCCATTGGCCATCTGATCTAACTTCTGGAGGCAGTCAAAATGAGTATTTGAATTCTTCCCTACCTTATTCCTGTGCTGAGATACAGGGTGCTACAACCTGCTGTAAAATGCTTGATTTCGAGAGTGAGCGAAACTAATGAAAACATTGTTGGGGTAAAACCTAAAGGGAAAGGCCTAGCACCAAATTGCATTGGCCATCTGATCTAACTTCTGGAGGCAGTCAAAATGATCCTTAGAATTCTTCCCTACCTTATTCCTGTGCTGAGATACAGGCTGCTCCAACCTGCTGTAAAATGCTTGATTTCGAGAGTGATCGAAACTAATGAAAACATTGTTGTTGTAAAACCTAAAGGGAAAGGCCTAGCACCAAATTGCATTGGCCATCTGATCTAACTTCTGGAGGCAGTCAAAATGAGTATTTGAATTCTTCCCTACCTTATTCCTGTGCTGAGATACAGGCTGCTCCATCCTGCTGTAAAATGCTTGATTTCGAGAGTGAGCGAAACTAATGAAAACATTGTTGGGGTAAAACCTAAAGGGAAAGGCCTAGCACCAAATTGCATTGGCCATCTGATCTAACTTCTGGAGGCAGTCAAAATGATGCTTAGAATTCTTCCCTACCTTATTCCTGTGCTGAGATACAGGCTGCTCCAACCTGCTGTAAAATGCTTGATTTCGAGAGTGATCGAAACTAAAGAAAATATTGTTGGGTAAAACCTAAAGGGAAAGGCCTAGCACCAAATTGCATTGGCCATCTGATCTAACTTCTGGAGGCAGTCAAAATGATCCTTAGAATTCTTCCCTACCTTATTCCTGTGCTGAGATACAGGCTGCTCCAACCTGCTGTAAAATGCTTGATTTCGAGAGTGAGCGAAACTAATAGTTTCATAGTTTCATAGTTTCATAGTTTCATTCATTCAGGGTTGGAAGGGACCACACGGATCATCTAGTTCCAACCCCCCTGCCATGGGCAGGGACACCCCACACTAGATCAGGCTGGACAGAGCCTCATCCAGCCTGCTCTTAAACACCCCCAGGGACGGGGCCTCGACCACCTCCCTGGACAACCCATTCCAGGGTTTCACCACTCTCATGGTGAAGAACCTCCTCCTCACATCTAGCCTGAATCTCCCCACCTCCAGCTTCATTCCATTCCCCCTAGTCCTATCACTACCTGATATCCTGAGAAGTCCTTCCCCAGCCTTCCTGTAGGCCCCCTTCAGATACTGGAAGGCGACAATTAGGTCTCCTCGGAGCCTTCTCTTCTGCAGACTGTACAGCCCCAACTCCTTCAGTCTGTCCTCATAGGAGAGGTGCTCCAGCCCTCTGATCATCCTCGTGGCCCTTCTCTGGACACGTTCCAGCACCTCCACATCCCTCTTGTAATAGGGGCTCCAGAACTGGACACAGTACTCCAGGTGGGGTCTCACCAGGGCTGAGTAGAGGGGGAGGATCACCTCCCTCGACCTGCTAGCCACACTTCTCCTGATGCAGCCCAGGATCTGATTGGCTTTGCAGGCTGCAAGTGCACACTGAGAGCTCATGTTGAGCTTTTTGTCCACCAGCACCCCCAAGTCTCTCTCCTCAGGGCTACCCTCCAGCCAGTCACTGCCCAGCCTGTATTTGTGCCTGGGATTGCCTCGACCCAGATGCAGGACCCTGCACTTGCTCTTATTGAACTTCATGAGGTTGGCCTGTGCCCACCTCTCCAGCCTGTCAAGGTCCCTCTGGATGGCCTCCCTTCCCTCCAGCGTGTCTGCTGCACCACACAGCTTGGTGTCATCAGCAAACTTGCTGAGGGTGCACTCAATGCCACTGTCCATGTCCCCCCACAAAGATGTTGAATAAGACAGGTCCCAGGACTGATCCCTGAGGGACTCCGCTTGTCACTGGCCTCCACTGGGACATGGAGCCATTGACAGCCACTCTTTGGGTGCGGCCATCAGGCCAGTTTCCTTATCCATCTAGTGGTCCACCAATCAAACCCATGTGTCACCAGTTTGGAGACCAGGATGTGGTGTGGGACAGTGTCGAAGGCTTTGCTCAGGTCCAGGTAAACTACATCAGTTGCTCGCCCCTCGTCTATTAATTTTGTCACCTGCTCATAGAAGGCCACCAGGTTGGTCAGGCAGGATTTGCCCTTGGCAAAGCCATGCTGACTGTTCCCAATCACCTCTTCACTATTCTTTTGAGCGAGTAGTGACTCCAGGAGGATCTGTTCCATGATCTTTCCAGGCACAGAGGTGAGACTGACTGGCCTGTAGTTCCCTGGTTCCTCCTTCTTGCCCTTTTTGAAGATGGGGGCAATGTTTCCCCTTTCCAGTCTGTGGGGACTTCACCAGACTGCCAGGACTTTTGAAATATAATAGAGAGGGGTTTAGCAACCTCATCTGCCAGTTCTCTCAGTACCCGTGGGTGTAACCCGTTGGGTCCCATGGACTTGAACACTTTCAGGTTCTTCAGGTGATCACGAACCTGATCTACACTTACAATGGGCAGTTCTTCCTCCCCGTCCCTGGCTTTGACTTCCATAACATCAGGAGTGTGGCTAGAGGCCCTTGCAGTGAAGACTGAGGTAAAGAAGTTATTAAGTACCTCAGCCTTTTCCTCATCACATGTGACCATGTCACCATTTTCCTTTCTGAGGGGGCGCACACCTTCCCTAGTCTTCTTCTTCCCATTAATATACCTGTAAAAGTTCTTAGTATTCCCTTTAATCTCCCTGGCTAGATTCAACTCAAACTCTGCTTTGGCTTTCCTAACCAGGACTCTTGCTGCTCGGGCAGCTTCCTTGTATTCCCCCTGTTCTACCTGTCCTTCCCTCCACTTCCTGTAGAGTTTCCTTTTAAGTAATAGTGTGTCCAGTAGCTCCTTGCCCATCCAGGCAGGCATCCTAGCATTCTTACCTGCTTTTCTCTTTGTTGGTACACAGAGCTCCTGGACACAGAGGAGGTGGTCCTTGAATACTGACCAGCTGTCCTGGGTCCCTCTTCCCTCCAGGGCTTTGTCCCACGACACTTTGGCTAGCAGATCCCTGAAGCGATCAAAATCTGCATGCCTAAAGTCTAGGGTCGTGAGCTTGGAATACTTCCTCCTGATTGCCCTGAGGATGTTAAATTCAACTGCTTCATGGTCACAGCAGCCAAGGCCGTCTATGAGCCTCACATTGCTTACCAGCCCTTCCCTATTGGTGAGAACAAGGTCCAGCATAGCACCATTTCTTGTTGGTTCCTCCACCATTTGGAGGAGGAAGTTGTCTTCTAACTAATGAAAACATTGTTGGGGTAAAACCTAAAGGGAAAGGCCTAGCACCAAATTGCATTGGCCATCTGATCTAACTTCTGGAGGCAGTCAAAATGATCCTTAGAATTCTTCCCTACCTTATTCCTGTGCTGAGATACAGGCTGCTCCAACCTGCTGTAAAATGCTTGATTTCGAGAGTGAGCGAAACTAATGAAAACATTGTTGGGGTAAAACCTAAAGTGAAAGACCTGGCACCAAATAAAATTTGCCATCTGATCTAACTTCTGGAGGCAGTCAAAATGATCCTTAGAATTCTTCCCTACCTTATTCCTGTGCTGAGATACAGGCTGCTCCAACCTGCTGTAAAATGCTTGATTTCGAGAGTGAGCGAAACTAATGAAAACATTGTTGGGGTAAAACCTAAAGGGAAAGGCCTAGCACCAAATTGCATTGGCCATCTGATCTAACTTCTGGAGGCAGTCAAAATGAGTAGTTGAATTCTTCCCTACCTTATTCCTGTGCTGAGATACAGGCTGCTGCAACCTGCTGTAAAATGCTTGATTTCAAGAGTGAGCGAAACTAATGAAAACATTGTTGGGGTAAAACCTAAAGGGAAAGACCTAGCAACAAATTCCATTGGCCATCTGATCTAACTTCTGGAGGCAGTCAAAATGAGTATTTGAATTCTTCCCTACCTTATTCCTGTGCTGAGATACAGGCTGCTCCAACCTGCTGTAAAATGCTTGATTTCGAGAGTGATCGAAACTAATGAAAACATTGTTGGGGTAAAACCTAAAGGGAAAGGCCTAGCACCAAATTGCATTGGCCATCTGATCTAACTTCTGGAGGCAGTCAAAATGAGTATTTGAATTCTTCCCTACCTTATTCCTGTGCTGAGATACAGGCTGCTCCAACCTGCTGTAAAATGCTTGATTTCGAGAGTGAGCGAAACTAATGAAAACATTGTTGGGGTAAAACCTAAAGGGAAAGACCTAGCACCAAATTCCATTGGCCATCTGATCTAACTTCTGGAGGCAGTCAAAATGATCCTTAGAATTCTTCCCTACCTTATTCCGCTGCTGAGATACAGGCTGCTCCAACCTGCTGTAAAATGCTTGATTTCGAGAGTGAGCGAAGCTAATGAAAACATTGTTGGGGTAAAACCTAAAGGGAAAGACCTAGCACCAAATTCCATTGGCCATCTGATCTAACTTCTGGAGGCAGTCAAAATGATCCTTAGAATTCTTCCCTACCTTATTCCTGTGCTGAGATACAGGTTGCTCCAACCTGCTGTAAAATGCTTGATTTCGAGAGTGATCAAAACTAATGTAAACATTGTTGGCGAAAAACCTAAAGGGAAAGGCCTAGCACCAAATTGCATTGGCCATCTGATCTAACTTCTGGAGGCAGTCAAAATGAGAATTTGAATTCTTCCCTACCTTATTCCTGTGCTGAGATACAGGCTGCTCCAACCTGCTGTAAAATGCTTGATTTCGAGAGTGAGCGAAACTAATGAAAACATTGTTGGGGTAAAACCTAAAGGGAAAGGCCTAGCACCAAATTGCATTGGCCATCTGATCTAACTTCTGGAGGCAGTCAAAATGATCCTTAGAATTCTTCCCTACCTTATTCCTCTGCTGAGATACGGGCTGCTCCAACCTGCTGTAAAATGCTTGATTTCGAGAGTGAGCGAAACTAATGAAAACATTGTTGGGGTAAAACCTAAAGGGAAAGACCTGGCACCAAATACAATTTGCCATCTGATCTAACTTCTGGAGGCAGTCAAAATGATCCTTAGAATTCTTCCCTACCTTATTCCTGTGCTGAGATACAGGCTGCTCCAACCTGCTGTAAAATGCTTGATTTCGAGAGTGAGCGAAACTAATGAAAACATTGTTGGGGCAAAACCTAAAGGGAAAGACCTAGCACCAAATGCAATTTGCAATCTGATCTAACTTCTGGAGGCAGTCAAAATGAGTATTTGAATTCTTCCCTACCTTATTCCTGTGCTGAGATACAGGCTGCTCCAACCTGCTGTAAAATGCTTGAATTCGAGAGTGAGCGAAACTAATGAAAACATTGTTGGGGTAAAACCTAAAGGGGAAAGGCCTAGCACCAAATTCCATTGGCCATCTGATCTAACCTCTGGAGGCAGTCAAAATGATCCTTAGAATTCTTCCCTACCTTATTCCGGTGCTGAGATACAGGCTGCTCCAACCTGCTGTAAAATGCTTGATTTCGAGAGGTGATCGAAACTAATGAAAACATTGTTGGGGTAAAACCTAAAGGGAAAGACCTAGCACCAAATGCAATTTGCCATCTGATCTAACTTCTGGAGGCAGTCAAAATGAGTATTTGATTTCTTCCCTACCTTATTCCTGTGCTGAGATACAGGCTGCTCCAACCTGCTGTAAAATGCTTGATTTCGAGAGTGAGCGAAACTAATGAAAACATTGTTGGGGTAAAACCTAAAGGGAAAGGCCTAGCACCAAATTGCATTGGCCATCTGATCTAACTTCTGGAGGCAGTCAAAATGAGTATTTGAATTCTTCCCTACCTTATTCCGCTGCTGAGATACAGGCTGCTCCAACCTGCTGTAAAATGCTTGATTTCGAGAGTGAGCGAAGCTAATGAAAACATTGTTGGGGTAAAACCTAAAGGGAAAGACCTAGCACCAAATTCCATTGGCCATCTGATCTAACTTCTGGAGGCAGTCAAAATGATCCTTAGAATTCTTCCCTACCTTATTCCTGTGCTGAGATACAGGTTGCTCTAAACTGCTGTAAAATGCTTGATTTCGAGAGTGATCAAAACTAATGTAAACATTGTTGGCGAAAAACCTAAAGGGAAAGGCCTAGCACCAAATTGCATTGGCCATCTGATCTAACTTCTGGAGGCAGTCAAAATGATCCTTAGAATTCTTCCCTACCTTATTCCTGTGCTGAGATACAGGCTGCTCCAACCTGCTGTAAAATGCTTGATTTCGAGAGTGAGCGAAACTAATGAAAACATTGTTGGGGTAAAACCTAAAGGGAAAGGCCTAGCACCAAATTGCATTGGCCATCTGATCTAACTTCTGGAGGCAGTCAAAATGAGTATTTGAATTCTTCCCTACCTTATTCCGCTGCTGAGATACAGGCTGCTCCAACCTGCTGTAAAATGCTTGATTTCGAGAGTGAGCGAAACTAATGAAAACATTGTTGGGGTAAAACCTAAAGGGAAAGACCTAGCACCAAATGCAATTTGCCATCTGATCTAACTTCTGGAGGCAGTCAAAATGAGTATTTGAATTCTTCTCTACCTTATTCCTGTGCCGAGATACAGGCTGCTCCAACCTGCTGTAAAATGCTTGATTTCGAGAGTGAGCGAAACTAATGAAAACATTGTTGGGGTAAAACCTAAAGGGAAAGACCTAGCACCAAATGCAATTTGCCATCTGATCTAACTTCTGGAGGCAGTCAAAATGAGTATTTGAATTCTTCCCTACCTTATTCCTGTGCTGAGATACAGGCTGCTCCAACCTGCTGTAAAATGCTTGATTTCGAGAGTGAGCGAAACTAATGAAAACATTGTTGGGGTAAAACCTAAAGGGAAAGGCCTAGCACCAAATTCCATTGGCCATCTGATCTAACCTCTGGAGGCAGTCAAAATGATCCTTAGAATTCTTCCCTACCTTATTCCGGTGCTGAGATACAGGCTGCTCCAACCTGCTGTAAAATGCTTGATTTCGAGAGTGATCGAAACTAATGAAAACATTGTTGGGGTAAAACCTAAAGGGAAAGACCTAGCACCAAATGCAATTTGCCATCTGATCTAACTTCTGGAGGCAGTCAAAATGAGTATTTGAATTCTTCCCTACCTTATTCCTGTGCTGAGATACAGGCTGCTCCAACCTGCTGTAAAATGCTTGATTTCGAGAGTGAGCGAAACTAATGAAAACATTGTTGGGGTAAAACCTAAAGGGAAAGGCCTAGCACCAAATTGCATTGGCCATCTGATCTAACTTCTGGAGGCAGTCAAAATGAGTATTTGAATTCTTCCCTACCTTATTCCTGTGCTGAGATACAGGCTGCTCCAACCTGCTGTAAAATGCTTGATTTCGAGAGTGATCGAAACTAATGAAAACATTGTTGGGGTAAAACCTAAAGGGAAAGGCCTAGCACCAAATTGCAATGGCCATCTGATCTAACTTCTGGAGGCAGTCAAAATGAGTATTTGAATTCTTCCCTACCTTATTCCTGTGCTGAGATACAGGCTGCTCCAACCTGCTGTAAAATGCTTGATTTCGAGAGTGAGCGAAACTAATGAAAACATTGTTGGGGTAAAACCTAAAGGGAAAGACCTAGCACCAAATTGCATTGGCCATCTGATCTAACTTCTGGAGGCAGTCAAAATGAGTATTTGAATTCTTCCCTACCTTATTCCTGTGCTGAGATACAGGCTGCTCCAACCTGCTGTAAAATGCTTGATTTCGAGAGTGAGCGAAACTAATGAAAACATTGTTGGGGTAAAACCTAAAGGGAAAGGCCTAGCACCAAATTCCATTGGCCATCTGATCTAACTTCTGGAGGCAGTCAAAATGATCCTTAGAATTCTTCCCTACCTTATTCCTGTGCTGAGATACAGGCTGCTCCAACCTGCTGTAAAATGCTTGATTTCGAGAGTGATCATAACTAATGTAAACATTGTTGGCGAAAAACATAAAGGGAAAGGCCTAGCACCAAATTGCATTGGCCATCTGATCTAACTTCTGGAGGCAGTCAAAATGATCCTTAGAATTCTTCCCTACCTTATTCCTGTGCTGAGATACAGGCTGCTCCAACCTGCTGTAAAATGCTTGATTTCGAGAGTGAGCGAAACTAATGAAAACATTGTTGGGGTAAAACCTAAAGGGAAAGGCCTAGCACCAAATTGCATTGGCCATCTGATCTAACTTCTGGAGGCAGTCAAAATGAGTATTTGAATTCTTCCCTACCTTATTCCGCAGCTGAGATACAGGCTGCTCCAACCTGCTGTAAAATGCTTGATTTCGAGAGTGAGCGAAACTAATGAAAACATTGTTGGGGTAAAACCTAAAGGGAAAGACCTAGCACCAAATGCAATTTTCCATCTGATCTAACTTCTGGAGGCAGTCAAAATGAGTATTTGAATTCTTCCCTACCTTATTCCTGTGCTGAGATACAGGCTGCTCCAACCTGCTGTAAAATGCTTGATTTCGAGAGTGAGCAAAACTAATGAAAACATTGTTGGGGTAAAACCTAAAGGGAAAGGCCTAGCACCAAATTGCATTGGCCATCTGATCTAACTTCTGGAGGCAGTCAAAATGAGTATTTGAATTCTTCCCTACCTTATTCCGCTGCTGAGATACAGGCTGCTCCAACCTGCTGTAAAATGCTTGATTTCGAGAGTGAGCGAAACTAATGAAAACATTGTTGGGGTAAAACCTAAAGGGAAAGACCTAGCACCAAATGCAATTTGCCATCTGATCTAACTTCTGGAGGCAGTCAAAATGAGTATTTGAATTCTTCTCTACCTTATTCCTGTGCCGAGATACAGGCTGCTCCAACCTGCTGTAAAATGCTTGATTTCGAGAGTGAGCGAAACTAATGAAAACATTGTTGGGGTAAAACCTAAAGGGAAAGACCTAGCACCAAATGCAATTTGCCATCTGATCTAACTTCTGGAGGCAGTCAAAATGAGTATTTGAATTCTTCCCTACCTTATTCCTGTGCTGAGATACAGGCTGCTCCAACCTGCTGTAAAATGCTTGATTTCGAGAGTGAGCGAAACTAATGAAAACATTGTTGGGGTAAAACCTAAAGGGAAAGGCCTAGCACCAAATTCCATTGGCCATCTGATCTAACCTCTGGAGGCAGTCAAAATGATCCTTAGAATTCTTCCCTACCTTATTCCGGTGCTGAGATACAGGCTGCTCCAACCTGCTGTAAAATGCTTGATTTCGAGAGTGATCGAAACTAATGAAAACATTGTTGGGGTAAAACCTAAAGGGAAAGACCTAGCACCAAATGCAATTTGCCATCTGATCTAACTTCTGGAGGCAGTCAAAATGAGTATTTGAATTCTTCCCTACCTTATTCCTGTGCTGAGATACAGGCTGCTCCAACCTGCTGTAAAATGCTTGATTTCGAGAGTGAGCGAAACTAATGAAAACATTGTTGGGGTAAAACCTAAAGGGAAAGGCCTAGCACCAAATTGCATTGGCCATCTGATCTAACTTCTGGAGGCAGTCAAAATGAGTATTTGAATTCTTCCCTACCTTATTCCTGTGCTGAGATACAGGCTGCTCCAACCTGCTGTAAAATGCTTGATTTCGAGAGTGAGCGAAACTAATGAAAACATTGTTGGGGTAAAACCTAAAGGGAAAGGCCTAGCACCAAATTGCATTGGCCATCTGATCTAACTTCTGGAGGCAGTCAAAATGAGTATTTGAATTCTTCCCTACCTTATTCCTGTGCTGAGATACAGGCTGCTCCAACCTGCTGTAAAATGCTTGATTTCGAGAGTGAGCGAAACTAATGAAAACATTGTTGGGGTAAAACCTAAAGGGAAAGACCTAGCACCAAATTGCATTGGCCATCTGATCTAACTTCTGGAGGCAGTCAAAATGAGTATTTGAATTCTTCCCTACCTTATTCCTGTGCTGAGATACAGGCTGCTCCAACCTGCTGTAAAATGCTTGATTTCGAGAGTGAGCGAAACTAATGAAAACATTGTTGGGGTAAAACCTAAAGGGAAAGGCCTAGCACCAAATTCCATTGGCCATCTGATCTAACTTCTGGAGGCAGTCAAAATGATCCTTAGAATTCTTCCCTACCTTATTCCTGTGCTGAGATACAGGCTGCTCCAACCTGCTGTAAAATGCTTGATTTCGAGAGTGATCATAACTAATGTAAACATTGTTGGCGAAAAACATAAAGGGAAAGGCCTAGCACCAAATTGCATTGGCCATCTGATCTAACTTCTGGAGGCAGTCAAAATGATCCTTAGAATTCTTCCCTACCTTATTCCTGTGCTGAGATACAGGCTGCTCCAACCTGCTGTAAAATGCTTGATTTCGAGAGTGAGCGAAACTAATGAAAACATTGTTGGGGTAAAACCTAAAGGGAAAGGCCTAGCACCAAATTGCATTGGCCATCTGATCTAACTTCTGGAGGCAGTCAAAATGAGTATTTGAATTCTTCCCTACCTTATTCCGCTGCTGAGATACAGGCTGCTCCAACCTGCTGTAAAATGCTTGATTTCGAGAGTGAGCGAAACTAATGAAAACATTGTTGGGGTAAAACCTAAAGGGAAAGACCTAGCACCAAATGCAATTTGCCATCTGATCTAACTTCTGGAGGCAGTCAAAATGAGTATTTGAATTCTTCTCTACCTTATTCCTGTGCCGAGATACAGGCTGCTCCAACCTGCTGTAAAATGCTTGATTTCGAGAGTGAGCGAAACTAATGAAAACATTGTTGGGGTAAAACCTAAAGGGAAAGACCTAGCACCAAATGCAATTTGCCATCTGATCTAACTTCTGGAGGCAGTCAAAATGAGTATTTGAATTCTTCCCTACCTTATTCCTGTGCTGAGATACAGGCTGCTCCAACCTGCTGTAAAATGCTTGATTTCGAGAGTGAGCGAAACTAATGAAAACATTGTTGGGGTAAAACCTAAAGGGAAAGGCCTAGCACCAAATTCCATTGGCCATCTGATCTAACCTCTGGAGGCAGTCAAAATGATCCTTAGAATTCTTCCCTACCTTATTCCGGTGCTGAGATACAGGCTGCTCCAACCTGCTGTAAAATGCTTGATTTCGAGAGTGATCGAAACTAATGAAAACATTGTTGGGGTAAAACCTAAAGGGAAAGACCTAGCACCAAATGCAATTTGCCATCTGATCTAACTTCTGGAGGCAGTCAAAATGAGTATTTGAATTCTTCCCTACCTTATTCCTGTGCTGAGATACAGGCTGCTCCAACCTGCTGTAAAATGCTTGATTTCGAGAGTGAGCGAAACTAATGAAAACATTGTTGGGGTAAAACCTAAAGGGAAAGGCCTAGCACCAAATTGCATTGGCCATCTGATCTAACTTCTGGAGGCAGTCAAAATGAGTATTTGAATTCTTCCCTACCTTATTCCTGTGCTGAGATACAGGCTGCTCCAACCTGCTGTAAAATGCTTGATTTCGAGAGTGAGCGAAACTAATGAAAACATTGTTGGGGTAAAACCTAAAGGGAAAGGCCTAGCACCAAATTGCATTGGCCATCTGATCTAACTTCTGGAGGCAGTCAAAATGAGTATTTGAATTCTTCCCTACCTTATTCCTGTGCTGAGATACAGGCTGCTCCAACCTGCTGTAAAATGCTTGATTTCGAGAGTGAGCGAAACTAATGAAAACATTGTTGGGGTAAAACCTAAAGGGAAAGACCTAGCACCAAATTGCATTGGCCATCTGATCTAACTTCTGGAGGCAGTCAAAATGAGTATTTGAATTCTTCCCTACCTTATTCCTGTGCTGAGATACAGGCTGCTCCAACCTGCTGTAAAATGCTTGATTTCGAGAGTGAGCGAAACTAATGAAAACATTGTTGGGGTAAAACCTAAAGGGAAAGGCCTAGCACCAAATTCCATTGGCCATCTGATCTAACTTCTGGAGGCAGTCAAAATGATCCTTAGAATTCTTCCCTACCTTATTCCTGTGCTGAGATACAGGCTGCTCCAACCTGCTGTAAAATGCTTGATTTCGAGAGTGATCATAACTAATGTAAACATTGTTGGCGAAAAACCTAAAGGGAAAGGCCTAGCACCAAATTGCATTGGCCATCTGATCTAACTTCTGGAGGCAGTCAAAATGATCCTTAGAATTCTTCCCTACCTTATTCCTGTGCTGAGATACAGGCTGCTCCAACCTGCTGTAAAATGCTTGATTTCGAGAGTGAGCGAAACTAATGAAAACATTGTTGGGGTAAAACCTAAAGGGAAAGGCCTAGCACCAAATTGCATTGGCCATCTGATCTAACTTCTGGAGGCAGTCAAAATGAGTATTTGAATTCTTCCCTACCTTATTCCGCAGCTGAGATACAGGCTGCTCCAACCTGCTGTAAAATGCTTGATTTCGAGAGTGAGCGAAACTAATGAAAACATTGTTGGGGTAAAACCTAAAGGGAAAGACCTAGCACCAAATGCAATTTTCCATCTGATCTAACTTCTGGAGGCAGTCAAAATGAGTATTTGAATTCTTCCCTACCTTATTCCTGTGCTGAGATACAGGCTGCTCCAACCTGCTGTAAAATGCTTGATTTCGAGAGTGAGCGAAACTAATGAAAACATTGTTGGGGTAAAACCTAAAGGGAAAGGCCTAGCACCAAATTGCATTGGCCATCTGATCTAACTTCTGGAGGCAGTCAAAATGAGTATTTGAATTCTTCCCTACCTTATTCCTGTGCTGAGATACAGGCTGCTCCAACCTGCTGTAAAATGCTTGATTTCGAGAGTGAGCAAAACTAATGAAAACATTGTTGGGGTAAAACCTAAAGGGAAAGACCTAGCACCAAATGCAATTTTCCATCTGATCTAACTTCTGGAGGCAGTCAAAATGAGTATTTGAATTCTTCCCTACCTTATTCCTGTGCTGAGATACAGGCTGCTCCAACCTGCTGTAAAATGCTTGATTTCGAGAGTGAGCGAAACTAATGAAAACATTGTTGGGGTAAAACCTAAAGGGAAAGACCTGGCACCAAATACAATTTGCCATCTGATCTAACTTCTGGAGGCAGTCAAAATGATCCTTAGAATTCTTCCCTACCTTATTCCTGTGCTGAGATACAGGCTGCTCCAACCGGCTGTAAAATGCTTGATTTCGAGAGTGAGCGAAACTAATGAAAACATTGTTGGGGTAAAACCTAAAGGGAAAGGCCTAGCACCAAATTGCATTGGCCATCTGATCTAACTTCTGGAGGCAGTCAAAATGAGTATTTGAATTCTTCCCTACCTTATTCCTGTGCTGAGATACAGGCTGCTCCAACCTGCTGTAAAATGCTTGATTTCGAGAGTGAGCGAAGCTAATGAAAACATTGTTATGGTAAAACCTAAAGGGAAAGACCTAGAACCAAATTCCATTGGCCATCTGATCTAACTTCTGGAGGCAGTCAAAATGATCCTTAGAATTCTTCCCTACCTTATTCCTGTGCTGAGATACAGGCTGCTCCAACCTGCTGTAAAATGCTTGATTTCGAGAGTGATTAAAACTAATGTAAACATTGTTGGCGAAAAACCTAAAGGGAAAGGCCTAGCACCAAATTGCATTGGCCATCTGATCTAACTTCTGGAGGCAGTCAAAATGAGTATTTGAATTCTTCCCTACCTTATTCCTGTGCTGAGATACAGGCTGCTCCAACCTGCTGTAAAATGCTTGATTTCGAGAGTGAGCGAAACTAATGAAAACATTGTTGGGGTAAAACCTAAAGGGAAAGGCCTAGCACCAAATTGCATTGGCCATCTGATCTAACTTCTGGAGGCAGTCAAAATGAGTATTTGAATTCTTCCCTACCTTATTCCTGTGCTGAGATACAGGCTGCTCCAACCTGCTGTAAAATGCTTGATTTCGAGAGTGAGCGAAACTAATGAAAACATTGTTGGGGTAAAACCTAAAGGGAAAGGCCTAGCACCAAATTGCATTGGCCATCTGATCTAACTTCTGGAGGCAGTCAAAATGAGTATTTGAATTCTTCCCTACCTTATTCCTGTGCTGAGATACAGGCTGCTCCAACCTGCTGTAAAATGCTTGATTTCGAGAGTGAGCGAAACTAATGAAAACATTGTTGGGGTAAAACCTAAAGGGAAAGGCCTAGCACCAAATTGCATTGGCCATCTGATCTAACATCTGGAGGCAGTCAAAATGAGTATTTGAATTCTTCCCTACCTTATTCCGGTGCTGAGATACAGGCTGCTCCAACCTGCTGTAAAATGCTTGATTTCGAGAGTGAGCGAAACTAATGAAAACATTGTTGGGGTAAAACCTAAAGGGAAAGGCCTAGCACCAAATTGCATTGGCCATCTGATCTAACTTCTGGAGGCAGTCAAAATGAGTATTTGAATTTTTCCCTACCTTATTCCTGTGCTGAGATTCAGGCTGCCCCAACCTGCTGTAAAATGCTTGATTTCGAGAGTGAGCGAAACTAATGAAAACATTGTTGGGTAAAACCTAAAGGGAAAGACCTAGCACCAAATTCCATTAGCCATCTGATCTAACTTCTGGAGGCAGTCAAAATGATCCTTAGAATTCTTCCCTACCTTATTCCTGTGCTGAGATACAGGCTGCTCCAACCTGCTGTAAAATGCTTGATTTCGAGAGTGAGCGAAACTAATGAAAACATTGTTGGGGTAAAACCTAAAGGGAAAGACCTGGCACCAAATTCAATTTGCCATCTGATCTAACTTCTGGAGGCAGTCAAAATGATCCTTAGAATTCTTCCCTACCTTATTCCTGTGCTGAGATACAGGCTGCTCCAACCTGCTGTAAAATGCTTGATTTCGAGAGTGAGCGAAACTAATGAAAACATTGTTGGGGTAAAACCTAAAGGGAAAGACCTAGCACCAAATACAATTTGCCATCTGATCTAACTTCTGGAGGCAGTCAAAATGAGTATTTGAATTCTTCCCTACCTTATTCCTGTGCTGAGATACAGGCTGCTCCAACCTGCTGTAAAATGCTTGATTTCGAGAGTGATCAAAACTAATGAAAACATTGTTGGGGTAAAACCTAAAGGGAAAGGCCTAGCACCAAATTGCATTGGCCATCTGATCTAACTTCTGGAGGCAGTCAAAATGAGTATTTGAATTCTTCCCTACCTTATTCCTGTGCTGAGATACAGGCTGCTCCAACCTGCTGTAAAATGCTTGATTTCGAGAGTGAGCGAAGCTAATGAAAACATTGTTATGGTAAAACCTAAAGGGAAAGACCTAGAACCAAATTCCATTGGCCATCTGATCTAACTTCTGGAGGCAGTCAAAATGATCCTTAGAATTCTTCCCTACCTTATTCCTGTGCTGAGATACAGGCTGCTCCAACCTGCTGTAAAATGCTTGATTTCGAGAGTGATTAAAACTAATGTAAACATTGTTGGCGAAAAACCTAAAGGGAAAGGCCTAGCACCAAATTGCATTGGCCATCTGATCTAACTTCTGGAGGCAGTCAAAATGAGTATTTGAATTCTTCCCTACCTTATTCCTGTGCTGAGATACAGGCTGCTCCAACCTGCTGTAAAATGCTTGATTTCGAGAGTGAGCGAAACTAATGAAAACATTGTTGGGGTAAAACCTAAAGGGAAAGGCCTAGCACCAAATTGCATTGGCCATCTGATCTAACTTCTGGAAGCAGTCAAAATGAGTATTTGAATTCTTCCCTACCTTATTCCTGTGCTGAGATACAGGCTGCTCCAACCTGCTGTAAAATGCTTGATTTCGAGAGTGAGCGAAACTAATGAAAACATTGTTGGGGTAAAACCTAAAGGGAAAGGCCTAGCACCAAATTGCATTGGCCATCTGATCTAACTTCTGGAGGCAGTCAAAATGAGTATTTGAATTCTTCCCTACCTTATTCCTGTGCTGAGATACAGGCTGCTCCAACCTGCTGTAAAATGCTTGATTTCGAGAGTGAGCGAAACTAATGAAAACATTGTTGGGGTAAAACCTAAAGGGAAAGGCCTAGCACCAAATTGCATTGGCCATCTGATCTAACATCTGGAGGCAGTCAAAATGAGTATTTGAATTCTTCCCTACCTTATTCCGGTGCTGAGATACAGGCTGCTCCAACCTGCTGTAAAATGCTTGATTTCGAGAGTGAGCGAAACTAATGAAAACATTGTTGGGGTAAAACCTAAAGGTAAATACCTGGCACCAAATTGCATTGGCCATCTGATCTAACATCTGGAGGCAGTCAAAATGAGTATTTGAATTCTTCCCTACCTTATTCCGGTGCTGAGATACAGGCTGCTCCAACCTGCTGTAAAATGCTTGATTTCGAGAGTGAGCGAAACTAATGAAAACATTGTTGGGGTAAAACCTAAAGGGAAAGGCCTAGCACCAAATTGCATTGGCCATCTGATCTAACTTCTGGAGGCAGTCAAAATGAGTATTTGAATTTTTCCCTACCTTATTCTTGTGCTGAGATTCAGGCTGCCCCAACCTGCTGTAAAATGCTTGATTTCGAGAGTGAGCGAAACTAATGAAAACATTGTTGGGTAAAACCTAAAGGGAAAGACCTAGCACCAAATTCCATTAGCCATCTGATCTAACTTCTGGAGGCAGTCAAAATGAGTATTTGAATTCTTCCCTACCTTATTCCTGTGCTGAGATACAGGCTGCTCCAACCTGCTGTAAAATGCTTGATTTCGAGAGTGATCAAAACTAATGAAAACATTGTTGGGGTAAAACCTAAAGGGAAAGACCAAGCACCAAATACAATTTGCCATCTGATCTAACTTCTGGAGGCAGTCAAAATGAGTATTTGAATTCTTCCCTACCTTATTCCTGTGCTGAGATACAGGCTGCTCCAACCTGCTGTAAAATGCTTGATTTCGAGAGTGATCGAAACTAATGAAAACATTGTTGGGGTAAAACCTAAAGGGAAAGACCTGGCACCAAATACAATTTGCCATCTGATCTAACTTCTGGAGGCAGTCAAAATGATCCTTAGAATTCTTCCCTACCTTATTCCTGTGCTGAGATACAGGCTGCTCCAACCTGCTGTAAAATGCTTGATTTCGAGAGTGAGCGAAACTAATGAAAACATTGTTGGGGTAAAACCTAAAGGGAAAGACCTAGCACCAAATACAATTTGCCATCTGATCTAACTTCTGGAGGCAGTCAAAATGAGTATTTGAATTCTTCCCTACCTTATTCCTGTGCTGAGATACAGGCTGCTCCAACCTGCTGTAAAATGCTTGATTTCGAGAGTGAGCGAAACTAATGAAAACATTGTTGGGGTAAAACCTAAAGGGAAAGACCTAGCACCAAATACAATTTGCCATCTGATCTAACTTCTGGAGGCAGTCAAAATGAGTATTTGAATTCTTCCCTACCTTATTCCTTGGCTGAGATACAGGCTGCTCCAACCTGCTGTAAAATGCTTGATTTTGAGAGTGAGCGAAACTAATGAAAACATTGTTGGGGTAAAACCTAAAGGGAAAGGCCTAGCACCAAATTCCATTGGCCATCTGATCTAACTTCTGGAGGCAGTCAAAATGAGTATTTGAATTCTTCCCTACCTTATTCCTGTGCTGAGATACAGGCTGCTCCAACCTGCTGTAAAATGCTTGATTTCGAGAGTGAGCGAAACTAATGAAAACATTGTTGGGGTAAAACCTAAAGGGAAAGGCCTAGCACCAAATTGCATTGGCCATCTGATCTAACTTCTGGAGGCAGTCAAAATGAGTATTTGAATTCTTCCCTACCTTATTCCTGTGCTGAGATACAGGCTGCTCCAACCTGCTGTAAAATGCTTGATTTCGAGAGTGAGCGAAACTAATGAAAACATTGTTGGGGTAAAACCTAAAGGGAAACACCTGGCACCAAATAAAATTTGCCATCTGATCTAACTTCTGGAGGCAGTCAAAATGATCCTTAGAATTCTTCCCTACCTTATTCCTGTGCTGAGATACAGGCTGCTCCAACCTGCTGTAAAATGCTTGATTTCGAGAGTGAGCGAAACTAATGAAAACATTGTTGGGGTAAAACCTAAAGGGAAAGGCCTAGCACCAAATTGCATTGGCCATCTGATCTAACTTCTGGAGGCAGTCAAAATGAGTATTTGAATTCTTCCCTACCTTATTCCTGTGCTGAGATACAGGCTGCTCCAACCTGCTGTAAAATGCTTGATTTCGAGAGTGAGCGAAACTAATGAAAACATTGTTGGGGTAAAACCTAAAGGGAAAGACCTAGCACCAAATTCCATTGGCCATCTGATCTAACTTCTGGAGGCAGTCAAAATGAGTATTTGAATTCTTCCCTACCTTATTCCTGTGCTGAGATACAGGCTGCTCCAACCTGCTGTAAAATGCTTGATTTCGAGAATGAGCGAAACTAATGAAAATATTGTTGGGGTGAAACCTAAAGGGAAAGACCTAGCACCAAATACAATTTGCCATCTGATCTAACTTCTGGAGGCAGTCAAAATGATCCTTTGAATTCTTCCCTACCTTATTCCTGTGCTGAGATACAGGCTGCTCCAACCTGCTGTAAAATGCTTGATTTCGAGAGTGAGCGAAACTAATGAAAACATTGTTGGGGTAAAACCTAAAGGGAAAGGCCTAGCACCAAATTGCATTGGCCATCTGATCTAACTTCTGGAGGCAGTCAAAATGAGTATTTGAATTCTTCCCTACCTTATTCCTGTGCTGAGATACAGGCTGCTCCAACCTGCTGTGAAATGCTTGATTTCGAGAGTGAGCGAAACTAATGAAAACATTGTTGGGGTAAAACCTACAAGGGAAAGACCTAGCACCAAATTGCATTGGCCATCTGATCTAACTTCTGGAGGTAGTCAAAATGATCCTTAGAATTCTTCCCTACCTTATTCCTGTGCTGAGATATAGGCTGCTCCAACCTGCTGTAAAATGCTTGATTTCGAGAGTGATCGAAACTAATGAAAACATTGTTGGGGTAAAACCTAAAGGGAAAGACCTGGCACCAAATACAATTTGCCATCTGATCTAACTTCTGGAGGCAGTCAAAATGATCCTTAGAATTCTTCCCTACCTTATTCCTGTGCTGAGATACAGGCTGCTCCAACCTGCTGTAAAATGCTTGATTTCGAGAGTGAGCGAAAATAATGAAAACATTGTTAGGGTAAAACCTAAAGGGAAAGACCTAGCACCAAATTCCATTGGCCATCTGATCTAACTTCTGGAGGCAGTCAAAATGATCCTTAGAATTGTTCCCTACCTTATTCCTGTGCTGAGATACAGGCTGCTCCAACCTGCTGTAAAATGCTTGATTTCGAGAGTGAGCGAAACTAATGAAAACATTGTTGGGGTAAAACCTAAAGGGAAAGGCCTGGCACCAAATAAAATTTGCCATCTGATCTAACTTCTGGAAGCAGTCAAAATGAGTATTTGAATTCTTCCCTACCTTATTCCTGTGCTGAGATACAGGCTGCTCCAACCTGCTGTAAAATGCTTGATTTCGAGAGTGATCAAAACTAATGAAAACATTGTTGGCGAAAAACCTAAAGGGAAAGGCCTAGCACCAAATTGCATTGGCCATCTGATCTAACTTCTGGAGGCAGTCAAAATGATCCTTAGAATTCTTCCCTACCTTATTCCTGTGCTGAGATACAGGCTGCTCCAACCTGCTGTAAAATGCTTGATTTCGAGAGTGAGCGAAACTAATGAAAACATTGTTGGGGTAAAACCTAAAGGGAAAGGCCTAGCACCAAATTGCATTGGCCATCTGATCTAACTTCTGGAGGCAGTCAAAATGAGTATTTGAATTCTTCCCTACCTTATTCCTGTGCTGAGATACAGGCTGCTCCAACCTGCTGTAAAATGCTTGATTTCGAGAGTGAGCGAAACTAATGAAAACATTGTTGGGGTAAAACCTAAAGGGAAAGACCTAGCACCAAATTGCACTGGCCATCTGATCTAACTTCTGGAGGCAGTCAAAATGAGTATTTGAATTCTTCCCTACCTTATTCCTGTGCTGAGATACAGGCTGCTCCAACCTGCTGTAAAATGCTTGATTTCGAGAGTGAGCGAAACTAATGAAAACATTGTTGGGGTAAAACCTAAAGGGAAAAACCTAGCACCAAATACAATTGGCCAACTGATCTAACTTCTGGAGGCAGTCAAAATGAGTATTTGAATTCTTCCCTACCTTATTCCTGTGCTGAGATACAGGGTGCTCCAACCTGCTGTAAAATGCTTGATTTCGAGAGTGAGCGAAACTAATGAAAACATTGTTGGGGTAAAACCTAAAGGGAAAGACCTAGCACCAAATACAATTTGCCATCTGATCTAACTTCTGGAGGCAGTCAAAATGAGTATTTGAATTCTTCCCTACCTTATTCCTGTGCTGAGATACAGGGTGCTCCAACCTGCTGTAAAATGCTTGATTTCGAGAGTGAGCGAAACTAATTAAAACATTGTTGGGGTAAAACCTAAAGGGAAAGGCCTAGCACCAAATTGCATTGGCCATCTGATCTAACTTCTGGAGGCAGTCAAAATGAGTATTTGAATTCTTCCCTACCTTATTCCTGTGCTGAGATACAGGCTGCTCCAACCTGCTGTAAAATGCTTGATTTCGAGAGTGAGCGAAACTAATGAAAACATTGTTGGGGTAAAACCTAAAGGGAAAGGCCTAGCACCAAATTGCATTGGCCATCTGATCTAACTTCTGGAGGCAGTCAAAATGAGTATTTGAATTCTTCCCTACCTTATTCCTGTGCTGAGATACAGGCTGCTCCAACCTGCTGTAAAATGCTTGATTTCGAGAGTGATCAAAACTAATGAAAACATTGTTGGGGTAAAACTTAAAGGTAAAGACCTGGCACCAAATACAATTTGCCTTCTGATCTAAGTTCTGGAGGCAGTCAAAATGATCCTTAGAATTCTTCCCTACCTTATTCCTGTGCTGAGATACAGGCTGCTCCAACCTGCTGTAAAATGCTTGATTTTGAGAGTGAGCGAAACTAATGAAAACATTGTTGGGGTAAAACCTAAAGGGAAAGACCTAGCACCAAATACAATTTGCCATCTGATCTAACTTCTGGAGGCAGTCAAAATGATCCTTAGAATTCTTCCCTACCTTATTCCTGTGCTGAGATACAGGCTGCTCCAACCTGCTGTAAAATGCTTGATTTTGAGAGTGAGCGAAACTAATGAAAACATTGTTGGGGTAAAACCTAAAGGGAAAGGCCTAGCACCAAATTGCATTGGCCATCTGATCTAACTTCTGGAGGCAGTCAAAATGAGTATTTGAATTCTTCCCTACCTTATTCCTGTGCTGAGATACAGGCTGCTCCAACCTGCTGTAAAATGCTTGATTTCGAGTGTGAGCGAAACTAATGAAAACATTGTTGGGGTAAAACCTAAAGGGAAAGGCCTAGCACCAAATTGCATTGGCCATCTGATCTAACTTCTGGAGGCAGTCAAAATGAGTATTTGAATTCTTCCCTACCTTATTCCTGTGCTGAGATACAGGCTGCTCCAACCTGCTGTAAAATGCTTGATTTCGAGAGTGAGCGAAACTAATGAAAACATTGTTGGGGTAAAACCTAAAGGGAAAGGCCTAGCACCAAATTGCATTGGCCATCTGATCTAACTTCTGGAGGCAGTCAAAATGAGTATTTGAATTCTTCCCTACCTTATTCCTGTGCTGAGATACAGGCTGCTCCAACCTGCTGTAAAATGCTTGATTTCGAGAGTGAGCGAAACTAATGAAAACATTGTTGGGGTAAAACCTAAAGGGAAAGGCCTAGCACCAAATTGCATTGGCCATCTGATCTAACATCTGGAGGCAGTCAAAATGAGTATTTGAATTCTTCCCTACCTTATTCCGGTGCTGAGATACAGGCTGCTCCAACCTGCTGTAAAATGCTTGATTTCGAGAGTGAGCGAAACTAATGAAAACATTGTTGGGGTAAAACCTAAAGGTAAATACCTGGCACCAAATACAATTTGCCATCTGATCTAACTTCTGGAGGCAGTCAAAATGAGTATTTGAATTCCTCCCTACCTTATTCCTGTACTGAGATACAGGCTGCTCCAACCCGCTGTAAAATGCTTGATTTCGAGAGTGATCAAAACTAATGAAAACATTGTTGGGGTAAAACCTAAAGGGAAAGGCCTAGCACCAAATTGCATTGGCCATCTGATCTAACTTCTGGAGGCAGTCAAAATGAGTATTTGAATTCTTCCCTACCTTATTCCTGTGCTGAGATACAGGCTGCTCCAACCTGCTGTAAAATGCTTGATTTCGAGAGTGAGCGAAACTAATGAAAACATTGTTGGGGTAAAACCTAAAGGGAAAGACCTAGCACCAAATTCCATTGGCCATCTGATCTAACTTCTGGAGGCAGTCAAAATGATCCTTAGAATTCTTCCCTACCTTATTCCTGTGCTGAGATACAGGCTGCTCCAACCTGCTGTAAAATGCTTGATTTCGAGAGTGAGTGAAACTAATGAAAACATTGTTGGGGTAAAACCTAAAGGGAAAGACCTGGCACCAAATACAATTTGCCATCTGATCTAACTTCTGGAGGCAGTCAAAATGAGTATTTGAATTCTTCCCTACCTTATTCCTGTGCTGAGATACAGGCTGCTCCAACCTGCTGTAAAATGCTTGATTTCGAGAGTGAGCGAAACTAATGAAAACATTGTTGGGGTAAAACCTAAAGGGAAAGACCTAGCACCAAATACAATTTGCCATCTGATCTAACTTCTGGAGGCAGTCAAAATGAGTATTTGAATTCTTCCCTACCTTATTCCTGTGCTGAGATACAGGCTGCTCCAACCTGCTGTAAAATGCTTGATTTCGAGAGTGAGCGAAACTAATGAAAACATTGTTGGGGTAAAACCTAAAGGGAAAGACCTAGCACCAAATTCCATTGGCCATCTGATCTAACTTCTGGAGGCAGTCAAAATGATCCTTAGAATTCTTCCCTACCTTATTCCTGTGCTGAGATACAGGCTGCTCCAACCTGCTGTAAAATGCTTGATTTCGAGAGTGAGCGAAACTAATGAAAACATTGTTGGGGTAAAACCTAAAGGGAAAGACCTGGCACCAAATACAATTTGCCATCTGATCTAACTTCTGGAGGCAGTCAAAATGAGTATTTGAATTCTTCCCTACCTTATTCCTGTGCTGAGATACAGGCTGCTCCAACCTGCTGTAAAATGCTTGATTTCGAGAGTGAGCGAAACTAATGAAAACATTGTTGGGGTAAAACCTAAAGGGAAAGGCGTAGCACCAAATTGCATTGGCCATCTGATCTAACTTCTGGAGGCAGTCAAAATGAGTATTTGAATTCTTCCCTACCTTATTCCTGTGCTGAGATACAGGCTGCTCCAACCTGCTGTAAAATGCTTGATTTCGAGAATGAGCAAAACTAATGAAAACATTGTTGGGGTAAAACCTAAAGGGAAAGACCTAGCACCAAATACAATTTGCCATCTGATCTAACTTCTGGGGGCAGTCAAAATGATCCATAGAATTCTTCCCTACCTTATTCCTGTGCTGAGATACAGGCTGCTCCAACCTGCTGTAAAATGCTTGATTTCTAGAGTGAGCGAAACTAATGAAAACATTGTTGGGGTAAAACCTAAAGGGAAAGACCTAGCACCAAATTCCATTGGCCATCTGATCTAACTTCTGGAGGCAGTCAAAATGATCCTTAGAATTCTTCCCTACCATATTCCTGTGCTGAGATACAGGCTGCTCCAACCTGCTGTAAAATGCTTGATTTCCAGAGTGAGCGAAACTAATGAAAACATTGTTGGCGAAAAACCTAAAGGGAAAGGCCTAGTACCAAATTGCATTGGCCATCTGATCTAACTTCTGGAAGCAGTCAAAATGATCCTTAGAATTCTTCCCTACCTTATTCCTGTGCTGAGATACAGGCTGCTCCAACCTGCTGTAAAATGCTTGATTTCGAGAGTGATCGAAACTAATGAAAACATTGTTGGGGTAAAACCTAAAGGGAAAGGCCTAGCACCAAATTGCATTGGCCATCTGATCTAACTTCTGGAGGCAGTCAAAATGAGTATTTGAATTCTTCCCTACCTTATTCCTGTGCTGAGTTACAGGCTGCTACAACCTGCTGTAAAATGCTTGATTTCGAGAGTGAGCGAAACTAATGAAAACATTGTTGGGGTAAAACCTAAAGGGAAAGACCTAGCACCAAATTCCATTGGCCATCTGATCTAACTTCTGGAGGCAGTCAAAATGAGTATTTGAATTCTTCCCTACCATATTCCTGTGCTGAGATACAGGCTGCTCCAACCTGCTGTAAAATGCTTGATTTCGAGAGTGATCGAAACTAATGAAAACATTGTTGGGGTAAAACCTAAAGGGAAAGACCTGGCACCAAATACAATTTGTCATCTGATCTAACTTCTGGAGGCTGTCAAAATTGATCCTTAGAATTCTTCCCTACCTTATTCCTGTGCTGAGATACAGGCTGCTCCAACCTGCTGTAAAATGCTTGATTTCGAGAGTGATCGAAACTAATGAAAACATTGTTGGGGTAAAACCTAAAGGGAAAGACCTAGCACCAAATACAATTTGTCATCTGATCTAACTTCTGGAGGCAGTCAAAATGAGTATTTGAATTCTTCCCTACCTTATTCCTGTGCTGAGATACAGGCTGCTCCAACCTGCTGTAAAATGCTTGATTTCGAGAGTGAGCGAAACTAATGAAAACATTGTTGGGGTAAAACCTAAAGGGAAAGACCTAGCACCAAATACAATTTGCCATCTGATCTAACTTCTGGAGGCAGTCAAAATGAGTATTTGAATTCTTCCCTACCTTATTCCTGTGCTGAGATACAGGCTGCTCCAACCTGCTGTAAAATGCTTGATTTGGAGAGTGAGCGAAACTAATGAAAACATTGTTGGGGTAAAACCTAAAGGGAAAGGCCTAGCACCAAATTGCATTGGCCATCTGATCTAACTTCTGGAGGCAGTCAAAATGAGTATTTGAATTCTTCCCTACCTTATTCCTGTGCTGAGATACAGGCTGCTCCAACCTGCTGTAAAATGCTTGATTTCGAGAGTGAGCGAAACTAATGAAAACATTGTTGGGGTAAAACCTAAAGGGAAAGGCCTAGCACCAAATTGCATTGGCCATCTGATCTAACTTCTGGAGGCAGTCAAAATGATCCTTAGAATTCTTCCCTACCTTATTCCTGTGCTGAGATACAGGCTGCTCCAACCTGCTGTAAAATGCTTGATTTCGAGAATGAGCGAAACTAATGAAAACATTGTTGGGGTAAAACCTAAAGGGAAAGACCTAGCACCAAATACAATTTGCCATCTGATCTAACTTCTGGGGGCGGTCAAAATGATCCATAGAATTCTTCCCTACCTTATTCCTGTGCTGAGATACAGGCTGCTCCAACCTGCTGTAAAATGCTTGATTTCGAGAGTGATCAAAACTAATGAAAACATTGTTGGCGAAAAACCTAAAGGGAAAGGCCTAGCACCTAATTGCATTGGCCATCTGATCTAACTTCTGGAGGCAGTCAAAATGATCCTTAGAATTCTTCCCTACCTTATTCCTGTGCTGAGATACAGGCTGCTCCAACCTGCTGTAAAATGCTTGATTTCGAGAGTGAGCGAAACTAATGAAAACATTGTTGGGGTAAAACCTAAAGGGAAAGACCTAGCACCAAATACAATTTGCCATCTGATCTAACTTCTGGAGGCAGTCAAAATGAGTATTTGAATTCTTCCCTACCTTATTCCTGTGCTGAGATACAGGCTGCTCCAACCTGCTGTAAAATGCTTGATTTGGAGAGTGAGCGAAACTAATGAAAACATTGTTGGGGTAAAACCTAAAGGGAAAGGCCTAGCACCAAATTGCATAGGCCATCTGATCTAACTTCTGGAGGCAGTCAAAATGAGTATTTGAATTCTTCCCTACCTTATTCCTGTGCTGAGATACAGGCTGCTCCAACCTGCTGTAAAATGCTTGATTTCGAGAGTGAGCGAAACTAATGAAAACATTGTTGGGGTAAAACCTAAAGGGAAAGGCCTAGCACCAAATTGCATTGGCCATCTGATCTAACTTCTGGAGGCAGTCAAAATGATCCTTAGAATTCTTCCCTACCTTATTCCTGTGCTGAGATACAGGCTGCTCCAACCTGCTGTAAAATGCTTGATTTCGAGAATGAGCGAAACTAATGAAAACATTGTTGGGGTAAAACCTAAAGGGAAAGACCTAGCACCAAATACAATTTGCCATCTGATCTAACTTCTGGGGGCAGTCAAAATGATCCATAGAATTCTTCCCTACCTTATTCCTGTGCTGAGATACAGGCTGCTCCAACCTGCTGTAAAATGCTTGATTTCGAGAGTGATCAAAACTAATGAAAACATTGTTGGCGAAAAACCTAAAGGGAAAGGCCTAGCACCTAATTGCATTGGCCATCTGATCTAACTTCTGGAGGCAGTCAAAATGATCCTTAGAATTCTTCCCTACCTTATTCCTGTGCTGAGATACAGGCTGCTCCAACCTGCTGTAAAATGCTTGATTTCGAGAGTGAGCGAAACTAATGAAAACATTGTTGGGGTAAAACCTAAAGGGAAAGGCCTAGCACCAAATTGCATTGGCCATCTGATCTAACTTCTGGAGGCAGTCAAAATGAGTATTTGAATTCTTCCCTACCTTATTCCTGTGCTGAGATACAGGCTGCTCCAACCTGCTGTAAAATGCTTGATTTCGAGAATGAGCGAAACTAATGAAAACATTGTTGGGGTAAAACCTAAAGGGAAAGACCTAGCACCAAATACAATTTGCCATCTGATCTAACTTCTGGGGGCAGTCAAAATGATCCATAGAATTCTTCCCTACCTTATTCCTGTGCTGAGATACAGGCTGCTCCAACCTGCTGTAAAATGCTTGATTTCGAGAGTGATCAAAACTAATGAAAACATTGTTGGGGTAAAACCTAAAGGGAAAGGCCTAGCATCAAATTGCATTGGCCACCTGATCTAACTTCTGGAGGCAGTCAAAATGATCCTTAGAATTCTTCCCTACCTTATTCCTGTGCTGAGATACAGGCTGCTCCAACCTGCTGTAAAATGCTTGATTTCGAGAGTGAGCGAAACTAATGAAAACATTGTTGGGGTAAAACCTAAAGGGAAAGGCCTAGCACCAAATTGCATTGGCCATCTGATCTAACTTCTGGAGGCAGTCAAAATGAGTATTTGAATTCTTCCCTACCTTATTCCTGTGCTGAGATACAGGCTGCTCCAACCTGCTGTAAAATGCTTGATTTCGAGAGTGAGCGAAACTAATGAAAACATTGTTGGGGTAAAACCTAAAGGTAAAGACCTGGCACCAAATACAATTTGCCATCTGATCTAACTTCTGGAGGCAGTCAAAATGAGTATTTGAATTCTTCCCTACCTTATTCCTGTGCTGAGATACAGGCTGCTCCAACCTGCTGTAAAATGCTTGATTTCAAGAGTGAGCGAAACTAATGAAAACATTGTTGGGGTAAAACCTAAAGGGAAAGGCCTAGCACCAAATTGCATTGGCCCTCTGATCTAACTTCTGGAGGCAGTCAAAATGAGTATTTGAATTCTTCCCTACCTTATTCCTGTGCTGAGATACAGGCTGCTCCAACCTCCTGTAAAATGCTTGATTTCGAGAGTGATCAAAACTAATGAAAACATTGTTGGAGTAAAACCTAAAGGGAAAGGCCTAGCACCAAATTGCATTGGCCATCTGATCTAACTTCTGGAGGCAGTCATTATGAGGTTTTGAATTCTTCCCTACCTTATTCCTGTGCTGAGATACAGGCTGCTCCAACCTGCTGTAAAATGCTTGATTTCGAGAGTGAGCGAAACTAATGAAAACATTGTTGGGGTAAAACCTAAAGGGAAAGGCCTAGCACCAAATTGCATTGGCCATCTGATCTAACTTCTGGAGGCAGTCAAAATGATCCTTAGAATTTTTCCCTACCTTATTCCTGTGCTGAGATACAGGCTGCTCCAACCTGCTGTAAAATGCTTGATTTCCAGAGTGAGCGAAACTAATGAAAACATTGTTGGGGTAAAACCTAAAGGTAAAGACCTGGCACCAAATACAATTTGCCATCTGATCTAACTTCTGGAGGCAGTCAAAATGAGTATTTGAATTCTTCCCTACCTTATTCCTGTGCTGAGATACAGGCTGCTCCAACCTGCTGTAAAATGCTTGATTTCGAGAGTGATCGAAACTAATGAAAACATTGTTGGGGTAAAACCTAAAGGTAAAGACCTGGCACCAAATACAATTTGCCATCTGATCTAACTTCTGGAGGCAGTCATTATGAGGTTTTGAATTCTTCCCTACCTTATTCCTGTGCTGAGATACAGGCTGCTCCAACCTGCTGTAAAATGCTTGATTTCGAGAGTGAGCGAAACTAATGAAAACATTGTTGGGGTAAAACCTAAAGGGAAAGACCTAGCACCAAATTCCATTGGCCATCTGATCTAACTTCTGGAGGCAGTCAAAATGAGTATTTGAATTCTTCCCTACCTTATCCCTGTGCTGAGATACAGGCTGCTCCAACCTGCTGTAAAATGCTTGATTTCGAGAGTGAGCGAAACTAATGAAAATATTGTTGGGGTAAAACCTAAAGGGAAAGACCTAGCACCAAATACAATTTGCCATCTGATCTAACTTCTGGGGGCAGTCAAAATGATCCATAGAATTCTTCCCTACCTTATTCCTGTGCTGAGATACAGGCTGCTCCAACCTGCTGTAAAATGCTTGATTTCGAGAGTGATCAAAACTAATGAAAACATTGTTGGGGTAAAACCTAAAGGGAAAGGCCTAGCATCAAATTGCATTGGCCACCTGATCTAACTTCTGGAGGCAGTCAAAATGATCCTTAGAATTCTTCCCTACCTTATTCCTGTGCTGAGATACAGGCTGCTCCAACCTGCTGTAAAATGCTTGATTTCGAGAGTGAGCGAAACTAATGAAAACATTGTTGGGGTAAAACCTAAAGGGAAAGGCCTAGCACCAAATTGCATTGGCCATCTGATCTAACTTCTGGAGGCAGTCAAAATGAGTATTTGAATTCTTCCCTACCTTATTCCTGTGCTGAGATACAGGCTGCTCCAACCTGCTGTAAAATGCTTGATTTCGAGAGTGAGCGAAACTAATGAAAACATTGTTGGGGTAAAACCTAAAGGTAAAGACCTGGCACCAAATACAATTTGCCATCTGATCTAACTTCTGGAGGCAGTCAAAATGAGTATTTGAATTCTTCCCTACCTTATTCCTGTGCTGAGATACAGGCTGCTCCAACCTGCTGTAAAATGCTTGATTTCGAGAGTGAGCGAAACTAATGAAAACATTGTTGGGGTAAATCCTAAAGGGAAAGGCCTAGCACCAAATTGCATTGGCCCTCTGATCTAACTTCTGGAGGCAGTCAAAATGAGTATTTGAATTCTTCCCTACCTTATTCCTGTGCTGAGATACAGGCTGCTCCAACCTGCTGTAAAATGCTTGATTTCGAGAGTGATCAAAACTAATGAAAACATTGTTGGAGTAAAACCTAAAGGGAAAGGCCTAGCACCAAATTGCATTGGCCATCTGATCTAACTTCTGGAGGCAGTCATTATGAGGTTTTGAATTCTTCCCTACCTTATTCCTGTGCTGAGATACAGGCTGCTCCAACCTGCTGTAAAATGCTTGATTTCGAGAGTGATCGAAACTAATGAAAACATTGTTGGGGTAAAACCTAAAGGTAAAGACCTGGCACCAAATACAATTTGCCATCTGATCTAACTTCTGGAGGCAGTCAAAATGAGTATTTGAATTCTTCCCTACCTTATTCCTGTGCTGAGATACAGGCTGCTCCAACCTGCTGTAAAATGCTTGATTTCGAGAGTGAGCGAAACTAATGAAAACATTGTTGGGGTAAAACCTAAAGGGAAAGGCCTAGCACCAAATTGCATTGGCCACCTGATCTAACTTCTGGAGGCAGTCAAAATGAGTATTTGAATTCTTCCCTACCTTATTCCTGTGCTGAGATACAGGCTGCTCCAACCTGCTGTAAAATGCTTGATTTCGAGAATGAGCGAAACTAATGAAAACATTGTTGGGGTAAAACCTAAAGGGAAAGACCTAGCACCAAATACAATTTGCCATCTGATCTAACTTCTGGGGGCAGTCAAAATGATCCATAGAATTCTTCCCTACCTTATTCCTGTGCTGAGATACAGGCTGCTCCAACCTGCTGTAAAATGCTTGATTTCGAGAGTGATCAAAACTAATGAAAACATTGTTGGCGAAAAACCTAAAGGGAAAGGCCTAGCACCAAATTGCATTGGCCATCTGATCTAACTTCTGGAGGCAGTCAAAATGATCCTTAGAATTCTTCCCTACCTTATTCCTGTGCTGAGATACAGGCTGCTCCAACCTGCTGTAAAATGCTTGATTTCGAGAGTGAGCGAAACTAATGAAAACATTGTTGGGGTAAAACATAAAGGGAAAGGCCTAGCACCAAATTGCATTGGCCATCTGATCTAACTTCTGGAGGCAGTCAAAATGATCCTTAGAATTTTTCCCTACCTTATTCCTGTGCTGAGATACAGGCTGCTCCAACCTGCTGTAAAATGCTTGATTTCGAGAGTGAGCGAAACTAATGAAAACATTGTTGGGGTAAAACCTAAAGGTAAAGACCTGGCACCAAATACAATTTGCCATCTGATCTAACTTCTGGAGGCAGTCAAAATGAGTATTTGAATTCTTCCCTACCTTATTCCTGTGCTGAGATACAGGCTGCTCCAACCTGCTGTAAAATGCTTGATTTCGAGAGTGATCGAAACTAATGAAAACATTGTTGGGGTAAAACCTAAAGGGAAAGGCCTAGCACCAAATTGCATTGGCCATCTGATCTAACTTCTGGAGGCAGTCATTATGAGGTTTTGAATTCTTCCCTACCTTATTCCTGTGCTGAGATACAGGCTGCTCCAACCTGCTGTAAAATGCTTGATTTCGAGAGTGAGCGAAACTAATGAAAACATTGTTGGGGTAAAACCTAAAGGGAAAGGCCTAGCACCAAATTGCATTGGCCATCTGATCTAACTTCTGGAGGCAGTCAAAATGATCCTTAGAATTCTTCCCTACCTTATTCCTGTGCTGAGATACAGGCTGCTCCAACCTGCTGTAAAATGCTTGATTTCGAGAGTGAGCGAAACTAATGAAAACATTGTTGGGGTAAAACCTAAAGGGAAAGGCCTAGCACCAAATTGCATTGGCCATCTGATCTAACTTCTGGAGGCAGTCAAAATGAGTATTTGAATTCTTCCCTACCTTATTCCTGTGCTGAGATACAGGCTGCTCCAACCTGCTGTAAAATGCTTGATTTCGAGAGTGAGCGAAACTAATGAAAACATTGTTGGGGTAAAACCTAAAGGGAAAGACCTAGCACCAAATTGCATTGGCCATCTGATCTAACTTCTGGAGGCAGTCAAAATGATCCTTAGAATTTTTACCTACCTTATTCCTGTGCTGAGATACAGGCTGCTCCAACCTGCTGTAAAATGCTTGATTTCGAGAGTGAGCGAAACTAATGAAAACATTGTTGGGGTAAAACCTAAAGGGAAAGGCCTAGCACCAAATTGCATTGGCCCTCTGATCTAACTTCTGGAGGCAGTCAAAATGAGTATTTGAATTCTTCCCTACCTTATTCCTGTGCTGAGATACAGGCTGCTCCAACCTGCTGTAAAATGCTTGATTTCGAGAGTGAGCGAAACTAATGAAAACATTGTTGGGGTAAAACCTAAAGGGAAAGGCCTAGCACCAAATTGCATTGGCCATCTGATCTAACTTCTGGAGGCAGTCATTATGAGGTTTTGAATTCTTCCCTACCTTATTCCTGTGCTGAGATACAGGCTGCTCCAACCTGCTGTAAAATGCTTGATTTCGAGAGTGATCGAAACTAATGAAAACATTGTTGGGGTAAAACCTAAAGGTAAAGACCTGGCACCAAATACAATTTGCCATCTGATCTAACTTCTGGAGGCAGTCAAAATGAGTATTTGAATTCTTCCCTACCTTATTCCTGTGCTGAGATACAGGCTGCTCCAACCTGCTGTAAAATGCTTGATTTCGAGAGTGAGCGAAACTAATGAAAACATTGTTGGGGTAAAACCTAAAGGGAAAGGCCTAGCACCAAATTGCATTGGCCATCTGATCTAACTTCTGGAGGCAGTCAAAATGAGTATTTGAATTCTTCCCTACCTTATTCCTGTGCTGAGATACAGGCTGCTCCAACCTGCTGTAAAATGCTTGATTTCGAGAGTGAGCGAAACTAATGAAAACATTGTTGGGGTAAAACCTAAAGGGAAAGACCTAGCACCAAATACAATTTGCCATCTGATCTAACTTCTGGGGGCAGTCAAAATGATCCATAGAATTCTTCCCTACCTTATTCCTGTGCTGAGATACAGGCTGCTCCAACCTGCTGTAAAATGCTTGATTTCGAGAGTGAGCGAAACTAATGAAAACATTGTTGGGGTAAAACCTAAAGGGAAAGACCTAGCACCAAATTCCATTGGCCATCTGATCTAACTTCTGGAGGCAGTCAAAATGATCCTTAGAATTCTTCCCTACCTTATTCCTGTGCTGAGATACAGGCTGCTCCAACCTGCTGTAAAATGCTTGATTTCGAGAGTGAGCGAAACTAATGAAAACATTGTTGGCGAAAAACCTAAAGGGAAAGGCCTAGCACCAAATTGCATTGCCCATCTGATCTAACTTCTGGAGGCAGTCAAAATGAGTATTTGAATTCTTCCCTACCTTATTCCTGTGCTGAGATACAGGCTGCTCCAACCTGCTGTAAAATGCTTGATTTCGAGAATGAGCGAAACTAATGAAAACATTGTTGGGGTAAAACCTAAAGGGAAAGACCTAGCACCAAGTACAATTTGCCATCTGATCTAACTTCTGGGGACAGTCAAAATGATCCTTAGAATTCTTCCCTACCTTATTCCTGTGCTGAGATACAGGCTGCTCCAACCTGCTGTAAAATGCTTGATTTCGAGAGTGATCAAAACTAATGAAAACATTGTTGGCGAAAAACCTAAAGGGAAAGGCCTAGCACCAAATTGCATTGGCCATCTGATCTAACTTCTGGAGGCAGTCAAAATGATCCTTAGAATTCTTCCCTACCTTATTCCTGTGCTGAGATACAGGCTGCTCCAACCTGCTGTAAAATGCTTGATTTCGAGAGTGATCAAAACTAATGAAAACATTGTTGGGGTAAAACCTAAAGGGAAAGGCCTAGCATCAAATTGCATTGGCCACCTGATCTAACTTCTGGAGGCAGTCAAAATGATCCTTAGAATTCTTCCCTACCTTATTCCTGTGCTGAGATACAGGCTGCTCCAACCTGCTGTAAAATGCTTGATTTCGAGAGTGAGCGAAACTAATGAAAACATTGTTGGGGTAAAACCTAAAGGGAAAGGCCTAGCACCAAATTGCATTGGCCATCTGATCTAACTTCTGGAGGCAGTCAAAATGATCCTTAGAATTTTTACCTACCTTATTCCTGTGCTGAGATACAGGCTGCTCCAACCTGCTGTAAAATGCTTGATTTCGAGAGTGAGCGAAACTAATGAAAACATTGTTGGGGTAAAACCTAAAGGTAAAGACCTGGCACCAAATACAATTTGCCATCTGATCTAACTTCTGGAGGCAGTCAAAATGAGTATTTGAATTCTTCCCTACCTTATTCCTGTGCTGAGATACAGGCTGCTCCAACCTGCTGTAAAATGCTTGATTTCGAGAGTGAGCGAAACTAATGAAAACATTGTTGGGGTAAAACCTAAAGGGAAAGGCCTAGCACCAAATTGCATTGGCCCTCTGATCTAACTTCTGGAGGCAGTCAAAATGAGTATTTGAATTCTTCCCTACCTTATTCCTGTGCTGAGATACAGGCTGCTCCAACCTGCTGTAAAATGCTTGATTTCGAGAGTGAGCGAAACTAATGAAAACATTGTTGGGGTAAAACCTAAAGGGAAAGGCCTAGCACCAAATTGCATTGGCCATCTGATCTAACTTCTGGAGGCAGTCATTATGAGGTTTTGAATTCTTCCCTACCTTATTCCTGTGCTGAGATACAGGCTGCTCCAACCTGCTGTAAAATGCTTGATTTCGAGAGTGATCGAAACTAATGAAAACATTGTTGGGGTAAAACCTAAAGGTAAAGACCAGGCACCAAATACAATTTGCCATCTGATCTAACTTCTGGAGGCAGTCAAAATGAGTATTTGAATTCTTCCCTACCTTATTCCTGTGCTGAGATACAGGCTGCTCCAACCTGCTGTAAAATGCTTGATTTCGAGAGTGATCAAAACTAATGAAAACATTGTTGGCGAAAAACCTAAAGGGAAAGGCCTAGCACCAAATTGCATTGGCCATCTGATCTAACTTCTGGAGGCAGTCAAAATGATCCTTAGAATTCTTCCCTACCTTATTCCTGTGCTGAGATACAGGCTGCTCCAACCTGCTGTAAAATGCTTGATTTCGAGAGTGATCAAAACTAATGAAAACATTGTTGGGGTAAAACCTAAAGGGAAAGGCCTAGCATCAAATTGCATTGGCCACCTGATCTAACTTCTGGAGGCAGTCAAAATGATCCTTAGAATTCGTCCCTACCTTATTCCTGTGCTGAGATACAGGCTGCTCCAACCTGCTGTAAAATGCTTGATTTCGAGAGTGAGCGAAACTAATGAAAACATTGTTGGGGTAAAACCTAAAGGGAAAGGCCTAGCACCAAATTGCATTGGCCATCTGATCTAACTTCTGGAGGCAGTCAAAATGATCCTTAGAATTTTTACCTACCTTATTCCTGTGCTGAGATACAGGCTGCTCCAACCTGCTGTAAAATGCTTGATTTCGAGAGTGAGCGAAACTAATGAAAACATTGTTGGGGTAAAACCTAAAGGTAAAGACCTGGCACCAAATACAATTTGCCATCTGATCTAACTTCTGGAGGCAGTCAAAATGAGTATTTGAATTCTTCCCTACCTTATTCCTGTGCTGAGATACAGGCTGCTCCAACCTGCTGTAAAATGCTTGATTTCGAGAGTGAGCGAAACTAATGAAAACATTGTTGGGGTAAAACCTAAAGGGAAAGGCCTAGCACCAAATTGCATTGGCCCTCTGATCTAACTTCTGGAGGCAGTCAAAATGAGTATTTGAATTCTTCCCTACCTTATTCCTGTGCTGAGATACAGGCTGCTCCAACCTGCTGTAAAATGCTTGATTTCGAGAGTGAGCGAAACTAATGAAAACATTGTTGGGGTAAAACCTAAAGGGAAAGGCCTAGCACCAAATTGCATTGGCCATCTGATCTAACTTCTGGAGGCAGTCATTATGAGGTTTTGAATTCTTCCCTACCTTATTCCTGTGCTGAGATACAGGCTGCTCCAACCTGCTGTAAAATGCTTGATTTCGAGAGTGATCGAAACTAATGAAAACATTGTTGGGGTAAAACCTAAAGGTAAAGACCTGGCACCAAATACAATTTGCCATCTGATCTAACTTCTGGAGGCAGTCAAAATGAGTATTTGAATTCTTCCCTACCTTATTCCTGTGCTGAGATACAGGCTGCTCCAACCTGCTGTAAAATGCTTGATTTCGAGAGTGAGCGAAACTAATGAAAACATTGTTGGGGTAAAACCTAAAGGGAAAGGCCTAGCACCAAATTGCATTGGCCATCTGATCTAACTTCTGGAGGCAGTCAAAATGAGTATTTGAATTCTTCCCTACCTTATTCCTGTGCTGAGATACAGGCTGCTCCAACCTGCTGTAAAATGCTTGATTTCGAGAGTGAGCGAAACTAATGAAAACATTGTTGGGGTAAAACCTAAAGGGAAAGACCTAGCACCAAATACAATTTGCCATCTGATCTAACTTCTGGGGGCAGTCAAAATGATCCATGGAATTCTTCCCTACCTTATTCCTGTGCTGAGATACAGGCTGCTCCAACCTGCTGTAAAATGCTTGATTTCGAGAGTGAGCGAAACTAATGAAAACATTGTTGGTGTAAAACCTAAAGGGAAAGACCTAGCACCAAATTCCATTGGCCATCTGATCTAACTTCTGGAGGCAGTCAAAATGATCCTTAGAATTCTTCCCTACCTTATTCCTGTGCTGAGATACAGGCTGCTCCAACCTGCTGTAAAATGCTTGATTTCGAGAGTGAGCGAAACTAATGAAAACATTGTTGGGGTAAAACCTAAAGGGAAAGGCCTAGCACCAAATTGCATTGGCCATCTGATCTAACTTCTGGAGGCAGTCAAAATGATCCTTAGAATTCTTCCCTACCTTATTCCTGTGCTGAGATACAGGCTGCTCCAACCTGCTGTAAAATGCTTGATTTCGAGAGTGATCAAAACTAATGAAAATATTGTTGGGGTAAAACCTAAAGGGAAAGGCCTAGCACCAAATTGCATTGGCCATCTGATCTAACTTCTGGAGGCAGTCAAAATGATCCTTAGAATTCTTCCCTACCTTATTCCTGTGCTGAGATACAGGCTGCTCCAACCTGCTGTAAAATGCTTGATTTCGAGAGTGAGCGAAACTAATGAAAACATTGTTGGGGTAAAACCTAAAGGGAAAGGTCTAGCACCAAATTGCATTGGCCCTCTGATCTAACTTCTGGAGGCAGTCAAAATGAGTATTTGAATTCTTCCCTACCTTATTCCTGTGCTGAGATACAGGCTGCTCCAACCTGCTGTAAAATGCTTGATTTCGAGAGTGAGCGAAACTAATGAAAACATTGTTGGGGTAAAACCTAAAGGGAAAGGCCTAGCACCAAATTGCATTGGCCATCTGATCTAACTTCTGGAGGCAGTCATTATGAGGTTTTGAATTCTTCCCTACCTTATTCCTGTGCTGAGATACAGGCTGCTCCAACCTGCTGTAAAATGCTTGATTTCGAGAGTGAGCGAAACTAATGAAAACATTGTTGGGGTAAAACCTAAAGGTAAAGACCTGGCACCAAATACAATTTGCCATCTGATCTAACTTCTGGAGGCAGTCAAAATGAGTATTTGAATTCTTCCCTACCTTATTCCTGTGCTGAGATACAGGCTGCTCCAACCTGCTGTAAAATGCTTGATTTCGAGAGTGAGCGAAACTAATGAAAACATTGTTGGGGTAAAACCTAAAGGGAAAGGCCTAGCACCAAATTGCATTGGCCCTCTGATCTAACTTCTGGAGGCAGTCAAAATGAGTATTTGAATTCTTCCCTACCTTATTCCTGTGCTGAGATACAGGCTGCTCCAACCTGCTGTAAAATGCTTGATTTCGAGAGTGATCAAAACTAATGAAAACATTGTTGGGGTAAAACCTAAAGGGAAAGGCCTAGCATCAAATTGCATTGGCCACCTGATCTAACTTCTGGAGGCAGTCAAAATGATCCTTAGAATTCTTCCCTACCTTATTCCTGTGCTGAGATACAGGCTGCTCCAACCTGCTGTAAAATGCTTGATTTCGAGAGTGAGCGAAACTAATGAAAACATTGTTGGGGTAAAACCTAAAGGGAAAGGCCTAGCACCAAATTGCATTGGCCATCTGATCTAACTTCTGGAGGCAGTCAAAATGAGTATTTGAATTCTTCCCTACCTTATTCCTGTGCTGAGACACAGGCTGCTCCAACCTGCTGTAAAATGCTTGATTTCGAGAGTGAGCGAAACTAATGAAAACATTGTTGGGGTAAAACCTAAAGGTAAAGACCTGGCACCAAATACAATTTGCCATCTGATCTAACTTCTGGAGGCAGTCAAAATGAGTATTTGAATTCTTCCCTACCTTATTCCTGTGCTGAGATACAGGCTGCTCCAACCTGCTGTAAAATGCTTGATTTCGAGAGTGAGCGAAACTAATGAAAACATTGTTGGGGTAAAACCTAAAGGGAAAGACCTAGCACCAAATTGCATTGGCCATCTGATCTAACTTCTGGAGGCAGTCAAAATGATCCTTAGAATTCTTCCCTACCTTATTCCTGTGCTGAGATACAGGCTGCTCCAACCTGCTGTAAAATGCTTGATTTCGAGAGTGATCAAAACTAATGAAAATATTGTTGGGGTAAAACCTAAAGGGAAAGGCCTAGCACCAAATTGCATTGGCCATCTGATCTAACTTCTGGAGGCAGTCAAAATGATCCTTAGAATTCTTCCCTACCTTATTCCTGTGCTGAGATACAGGCTGCTCCAACCTGCTGTAAAATGCTTGATTTCGAGAGTGAGCGAAACTAATGAAAACATTGTTGGGGTAAAACCTAAAGGGAAAGGCCTAGCACCAAATTGCATTGGCCATCTGATCTAACTTCTGGAGGCAGTCAAAATGAGTATTTGAATTCTTCCCTACCTTATTCCTGTGCTGAGACACAGGCTGCTCCAACCTGCTGTAAAATGCTTGATTTCGAGAGTGAGCGAAACTAATGAAAACATTGTTGGGGTAAAACCTAAAGGTAAAGACCTGGCACCAAATACAATTTGCCATCTGATCTAACTTCTGGAGGCAGTCAAAATGAGTATTTGAATTCTTCCCTACCTTATTCCTGTGCTGAGATACAGGCTGCTCCAACCTGCTGTAAAATGCTTGATTTCGAGAGTGAGCGAAACTAATGAAAACATTGTTGGGGTAAAACCTAAAGGTAAAGACCTGGCACCAAATACAATTTGCCATCTGATCTAACTTCTGGAGGCAGTCAAAATGAGTATTTGAATTCTTCCCTACCTTATTCCTGTGCTGAGATACAGGCTGCTCCAACCTGCTGTAAAATGCTTGATTTCGAGAGTGAGCGAAACTAATGAAAACATTGTTGGGGTAAAACCTAAAGGGAAAGGCCTAGCACCAAATTGCATTGGCCCTCTGATCTAACTTCTGGAGGCAGTCAAAATGAGTATTTGAATTCTTCCCTACCTTATTCCTGTGCTGAGATACAGGCTGCTCCAACCTGCTGTAAAATGCTTGATTTCGAGAGTGATCAAAACTAATGAAAACATTGTTGGGGTAAAACCTAAAGGGAAAGGCCTAGCATCAAATTGCATTGGCCACCTGATCTAACTTCTGGAGGCAGTCAAAATGATCCTTAGAATTCTTCCCTACCTTATTCCTGTGCTGAGATACAGGCTGCTCCAACCTGCTGTAAAATGCTTGATTTCGAGAGTGAGCGAAACTAATGAAAACATTGTTGGGGTAAAACCTAAAGGGAAAGGCCTAGCACCAAATTGCATTGGCCATCTGATCTAACTTCTGGAGGCAGTCAAAATGAGTATTTGAATTCTTCCCTACCTTATTCCTGTGCTGAGACACAGGCTGCTCCAACCTGCTGTAAAATGCTTGATTTCGAGAGTGAGCGAAACTAATGAAAACATTGTTGGGGTAAAACCTAAAGGTAAAGACCTGGCACCAAATACAATTTGCCATCTGATCTAACTTCTGGAGTCAGTCAAAATGAGTATTTGAATTCTTCCCTACCTTATTCCTGTGCTGAGATACAGGCTGCTCCAACCTGCTGTAAAATGCTTGATTTCGAGAGTGAGCGAAACTAATGAAAACATTGTTGGGGTAAAACCTAAAGGGAAAGACCTAGCACCAAATTGCATTGGCCATCTGATCTAACTTCTGGAGGCAGTCAAAATGATCCTTAGAATTCTTCCCTACCTTATTCCTGTGCTGAGATACAGGCTGCTCCAACCTGCTGTAAAATGCTTGATTTCGAGAGTGATCAAAACTAATGAAAATATTGTTGGGGTAAAACCTAAAGGGAAAGGCCTAGCACCAAATTGCATTGGCCATCTGATCTAACTTCTGGAGGCAGTCAAAATGATCCTTAGAATTCTTCCCTACCTTATTCCTGTGCTGAGATACAGGCTGCTCCAACCTGCTGTAAAATGCTTGATTTCGAGAGTGATCGAAACTAATGAAAACATTGTTGGGGTAAAACCTAAAGGGAAAGGCCTAGCACCAAATTGCATTGGCCATCTGATCTAACTTCTGGAGGCAGTCAAAATGAGTATTTGAATTCTTCCCTACCTTATTCCTGTGCTGAGACACAGGCTGCTCCAACCTGCTGTAAAATGCTTGATTTCGAGAGTGAGCGAAACTAATGAAAACATTGTTGGGGTAAAACCTAAAGGTAAAGACCTGGCACCAAATACAATTTGCCATCTGATCTAACTTCTGGAGGCAGTCAAAATGAGTATTTGAATTCTTCCCTACCTTATTCCTGTGCTGAGATACAGGCTGCTCCAACCTGCTGTAAAATGCTTGATTTCGAGAGTGAGCGAAACTAATGAAAACATTGTTGGGGTAAAACCTAAAGGTAAAGACCTGGCACCAAATACAATTTGCCATCTGATCTAACTTCTGGAGGCAGTCAAAATGAGTATTTGAATTCTTCCCTACCTTATTCCTGTGCTGAGATACAGGCTGCTCCAACCTGCAGTAAAATGCTTGATTTCGAGAGTGAGCGAAACTAATGAAAACATTGTTGGGGTAAAACCTAAAGGGAAAGGCCTAGCACCAAATTGCATTGGCCCTCTGATCTAACTTCTGGAGGCAGTCAAAATGAGTATTTGAATTCTTCCCTACCTTATTCCTGTGCTGAGATACAGGCTGCTCCAACCTGCTGTAAAATGCTTGATTTCGAGAGTGATCAAAACTAATGAAAACATTGTTGGGGTAAAACCTAAAGGGAAAGGCCTAGCATCAAATTGCATTGGCCACCTGATCTAACTTCTGGAGGCAGTCAAAATGATCCTTAGAATTCTTCCCTACCTTATTCCTGTGCTGAGATACAGGCTGCTCCAACCTGCTGTAAAATGCTTGATTTCGAGAGTGAGCGAAACTAATGAAAACATTGTTGGGGTAAAACCTAAAGGGAAAGGCCTAGCACCAAATTGCATTGGCCATCTGATCTAACTTCTGGAGGCAGTCAAAATGAGTATTTGAATTCTTCCCTACCTTATTCCTGTGCTGAGACACAGGCTGCTCCAACCTGCTGTAAAATGCTTGATTTCGAGAGTGAGCGAAACTAATGAAAACATTGTTGGGGTAAAACCTAAAGGTAAAGACCTGGCACCAAATACAATTTGCCATCTGATCTAACTTCTGGAGTCAGTCAAAATGAGTATTTGAATTCTTCCCTACCTTATTCCTGTGCTGAGATACAGGCTGCTCCAACCTGCTGTAAAATGCTTGATTTCGAGAGTGAGCGAAACTAATGAAAACATTGTTGGGGTAAAACCTAAAGGGAAAGACCTAGCACCAAATTGCATTGGCCATCTGATCTAACTTCTGGAGGCAGTCAAAATGATCCTTAGAATTCTTCCCTACCTTATTCCTGTGCTGAGATACAGGCTGCTCCAACCTGCTGTAAAATGCTTGATTTCGAGAGTGATCAAAACTAATGAAAATATTGTTGGGGTAAAACCTAAAGGGAAAGGCCTAGCACCAAATTGCATTGGCCATCTGATCTAACTTCTGGAGGCAGTCAAAATGATCCTTAGAATTCTTCCCTACCTTATTCCTGTGCTGAGATACAGGCTGCTCCAACCTGCTGTAAAATGCTTGATTTCGAGAGTGATCGAAACTAATGAAAACATTGTTGGGGTAAAACCTAAAGGGAAAGGCCTAGCACCAAATTGCATTGGCCATCTGATCTAACTTCTGGAGGCAGTCATTATGAGGTTTTGGATTCTTCCCTACCTTATTCCTGTGCTGAGACACAGGCTGCTCCAACCTGCTGTAAAATGCTTGATTTCGAGAGTGAGCGAAACTAATGAAAACATTGTTGGGGTAAAACCTAAAGGTAAAGACCTGGCACCAAATACAATTTGCCATCTGATCTAACTTCTGGAGGCAGTCAAAATGAGTATTTGAATTCTTCCCTACCTTATTCCTGTGCTGAGATACAGGCTGCTCCAACCTGCTGTAAAATGCTTGATTTCGAGAGTGAGCGAAACTAATGAAAACATTGTTGGGGTAAAACCTAAAGGGAAAGGCCTAGCACCAAATTGCATTGGCCATCTGATCTAACTTCTGGAGGCAGTCAAAATGAGTATTTGAATTCTTCCCTACCTTATTCCTGTGCTGAGATACAGGCTGCTCCAACCTGCTGTAAAATGCTTGATTTCGAGAGTGAGCGAAACTAATGAAAACATTGTTGGGGTAAAACCTAAAGGGAAAGACCTAGCACCAAATACAATTTGCCATCTGATCTAACTTCTGGGGGCAGTCAAAATGATCCATAGAATTCTTCCCTACCTTATTCCTGTGCTGAGATACAGGCTGCTCCAACCTGCTGTAAAATGCTTGATTTCGAGAGTGATCAAAACTAATGAAAACATTGTTGGCGAAAAACCTAAAGGGAAAGGCCTAGCACCAAATTGCATTGGCCATCTGATCTAACTTCTGGAGGCAGTCAAAATGATCCTTAGAATTCTTCCCTACCTTATTCCTGTGCTGAGATACAGGCTGCTCCAACCTGCTGTAAAATGCTTGATTTCGAGAGTGAGCGAAACTAATGAAAACATTGTTGGGGTAAAACCTAAAGGGAAAGACCTAGCACCAAATTGCATTGGCCATCTGATCTAACTTCTGGAGGCAGTCAAAATGATCCTTAGAATTCTTCCCTACCTTATTCCTGTGCTGAGATACAGGCTGCTCCAACCTGCTGTAAAATGCTTGATTTCGAGAGTGAGCGAAACTAATGAAAACATTGTTGGGGTAAAACCTAAAGGGAAAGACCTGGCACCAAATACAATTTGACATCTGATCTAACTTCTGGAGGCAGTCAAAATGATCCTTAGAATTCTTCCCTACCTTATTCCTGTGCTGAGATACAGGCTGCTCCAACCTGCTGTAAAATGCTTGATTTCGAGAGTGATCAAAACTAATGAAAATATTGTTGGGGTAAAACCTAAAGGGAAAGGCTTGCACCAAATTGCATTGGCCATCTGATCTAACTTCTGGAGGCAGTCAAAATGATCCTTAGAATTCTTCCCTACCTTATTCCTGTGCTGAGATACAGGCTGCTCCAACCTGCTGTAAAATGCTTGATTTCGAGAGTGAGCGAAACTAATGAAAACATTGTTGGGGTAAAACCTAAAGGGAAAGGCCTAGCACCAAATTGCATTGGCCCTCTGATCTAACTTCTGGAGGCAGTCAAAATGAGTATTTGAATTCTTCCCTACCTTATTCCTGTGCTGAGATACAGGCTGCTCCATCCTGCTGTAAAATGCTTGATTTCGAGAGTGATCGAAACTAATGAAAACATTGTTGGGGTAAAACCTAAAGGGAAAGGCCTAGCACCAAATTGCATTGGCCATCTGATCTAACTTCTGGAGGCAGTCATTATGAGGTTTTGAATTCTTCCCTACCTTATTCCTGTGCTGAGACACAGGCTGCTCCAACCTGCTGTAAAATGCTTGATTTCGAGAGTGAGCGAAACTAATGAAAACATTGTTGGGGTAAAACCTAAAGGTAAAGACCTGGCACCAAATACAATTTGCCATCTGATCTAACTTCTGGAGGCAGTCAAAATGAGTATTTGAATTCTTCCCTACCTTATTCCTGTGCTGAGATACAGGCTGCTCCAACCTGCTGTAAAATGCTTGATTTCGAGAGTGAGCGAAACTAATGAAAACATTGTTGGGGTAAAACCTAAAGGGAAAGGCCTAGCACCAAATTGCATTGGCCATCTGGTCTAACTTCTGGAGGCAGTCAAAATGAGTATTTGAATTCTTCCCTACCTTATTCCTGTGCTGAGATACAGGCTGCTCCAACCTGCTGTAAAATGCTTGATTTCGAGAGTGAGCGAAACTAATGAAAACATTGTTGGGGTAAAACCTAAAGGGAAAGACCTAGCACCAAATACAATTTGCCATCTGATCTAACTTCTGGGGGCAGTCAAAATGATCCATAGAATTCTTCCCTACCTTATTCCTGTGCTGAGATACAGGCTGCTCCAACCTGCTGTAAAATGCTTGATTTCGAGAGTGAGCGAAACTAATGAAAACATTGTTGGGGTAAAACCTAAAGGGAAAGACCTAGCACCAAATTGCATTGGCCATCTGATCTAACTTCTGGAGGCAGTCAAAATGATCCTTAGAATTCTTCCCTACCTTATTCCTGTGCTGAGATACAGGCTGCTCCAACCTGCTGTAAAATGCTTGATTTCGAGAGTGAGCGAAACTAATGAAAACATTGTTGGGGTAAAACCTAAAGGGAAAGACCTGGCACCAAATACAATTTGACATCTGATCTAACTTCTGGAGGCAGTCAAAATGATCCTTAGAATTCTTCCCTACCTTATTCCTGTGCTGAGATACAGGCTGCTCCAACCTGCTGTAAAATGCTTGATTTCGAGAGTGATCAAAACTAATGAAAACATTGTTGGCGAAAAACCTAAAGGGAAAGGCCTAGCACCAAATTGCATTGGCCATCTGATCTAACTTCTGGAGGCAGTCAAAATGATCCTTAGAATTCTTCCCTACCTTATTCCTGTGCTGAGATACAGGCTGCTCCAACCTGCTGTAAAATGCTTGATTTCGAGAGTGAGCGAAACTAATGAAAACATTGTTGGGGTAAAACCTAAAGGGAAAGACCTAGCACCAAATTGCATTGGCCATCTGATCTAACTTCTGGAGGCAGTCAAAATGATCCTTAGAATTCTTCCCTACCTTATTCCTGTGCTGAGATACAGGCTGCTCCAACCTGCTGTAAAATGCTTGATTTCGAGAGTGAGCGAAACTAATGAAAACATTGTTGGGGTAAAACCTAAAGGGAAAGACCTGGCACCAAATACAATTTGACATCTGATCTAACTTCTGGAGGCAGTCAAAATGATCCTTAGAATTCTTCCCTACCTTATTCCTGTGCTGAGATACAGGCTGCTCCAACCTGCTGTAAAATGCTTGATTTCGAGAGTGATCAAAACTAATGAAAACATTGTTGGCGAAAAACCTAAAGGGAAAGGCCTAGCACCAAATTGCATTGGCCATCTGATCTAACTTCTGGAGGCAGTCAAAATGATCCTTAGAATTCTTCCCTACCTTATTCCTGTGCTGAGATACAGGCTGCTCCAACCTGCTGTAAAATGCTTGATTTCGAGAGTGATCAAAACTAATGAAAATATTGTTGGGGTAAAACCTAAAGGGAAAGGCCTAGCACCAAATTGCATTGGCCATCTGATCTAACTTCTGGAGGCAGTCAAAATGATCCTTAGAATTCTTCCCTACCTTATTCCTGTGCTGAGATACAGGCTGCTCCAACCTGCTGTAAAATGCTTGATTTCGAGAGTGAGCGAAACTAATGAAAACATTGTTGGGGTAAAACCTAAAGGGAAAGGCCTAGCACCAAATTGCATTGGCCCTCTGATCTAACTTCTGGAGGCAGTCAAAATGAGTATTTGAATTCTTCCCTACCTTATTCCTGTGCTGAGATACAGGCTGCTCCAACCTGCTGTAAAATGCTTGATTTCGAGAGTGATCGAAACTAATGAAAACATTGTTGGGGTAAAACCTAAAGGGAAAGGCCTAGCACCAAATTGCATTGGCCATCTGATCTAACTTCTGGAGGCAGTCATTATGAGGATTTGAATTCTTCCCTACCTTATTCCTGTGCTGAGATACAGGCTGCTCCAACCTGCTGTAAAATGCTTGATTTCGAGAGTGAGCGAAACTAATGAAAACATTGTTGGGGTAAAACCTAAAGGTAAAGACCTGGCACCAAATACAATTTGCCATCTGATCTAACTTCTGGAGGCAGTCAAAATGAGTATTTGAATTCTTCCCTACCTTATTCCTGTGCTGAGATACAGGCTGCTCCAACCTGCTGTAAAATGCTTGATTTCGAGAGTGAGCGAAACTAATGAAAACATTGTTGGGGTAAAACCTAAAGGGAAAGACCTAGCACCAAATACAATTTGCCATCTGATCTAAATTCTGGAGGCAGTCAAAATGAGTATTTGAATTCTTCCCTACCTTATTCCTGTGCTGAGATACAGGCTGCTCCAACCTGCTGTAAAATGCTTGATTTCGAGAGTAATCAAAACTAATGAAAACATTGTTGGGGTAAAACCTAAAGGGAAAGGCCTAGCACCAAATTGCATTGGCCATCTGATCTAACTTCTGGAGGCAGTCAAAATGAGTATTTGAATTCTTCCCTACCTTATTCCTGTGCTGAGATACAGGCTGCTCCAACCTGCTGTAAAATGCTTGATTTCGAGAGTGAGCGAAACTAATGAAAACATTGTTGGGGTAAAACCTAAAGGGAAAGGCCTAGCACCAAATTGCATTGGCCATCTGATCTAACTTCTGGAGGCAGTCAAAATGAGTATTTGAATTCTTCCCTACCTTATTCCTGTGCTGAGATACAGGCTGCTCCAACCTGCTGTAAAATGCTTGATTTCGAGAGTGAGCGAAACTAATGAAAACATTGTTGGGGTAAAACCTAAAGGGAAAGGCCTAGCACCAAATTGCATTGGCCATCTGATCTAACTTCTGGAGGCAGTCAAAATGAGTATTTGAATTCTTCCCTACCTTATTCCGGTACGGAAATGCAGGGTGCTCCAACCTGCTGTAAAATGCTTGATTTCGAGAGTGATCGAAACTAATGAAAACATTGTTGGGGTAAAACCTAAAGGGAAAGACCTGGCACCAAATACAACTTGACATCTGATCTAACTTCTGGAGGCAGTCAAAATGATCCTTAGAATTCTTCCCTACCTTATTCCTGTGCTGAGATACAGGCTGCTCCAACCTGCTGTAAAATGCTTGATTTCGAGAGTGATCAAAACTAATGAAAACATTGTTGGCGAAAAACCTAAAGGGAAAGGCCTAGGACCAAATTGCATTGGCCATCTGATCTAACTTCTGGAGGCAGTCAAAATGATCCTTAGAATTCTTCCCTACCTTATTCCTGTGCTGAGATACAGGCTGCTCCAACCTGCTGTAAAATGCTTGATTTCGAGAGTGATCAAAACTAATGAAAATATTGTTGGGGTAAAACCTAAAGGGAAAGGCCTAGCACCAAATTGCATTGGCCATCTGATCTAACTTCTGGAGGCAGTCAAAATGATCCTTAGAATTCTTCCCTACCTTATTCCTGTGCTGAGATACAGGCTGCTCCAACCTGCTGTAAAATGCTTGATTTCGAGAGTGATCGAAACTAATGAAAACATTGTTGGGGTAAAACCTAAAGGTAAAGACCTGGCGCCAAATACAATTTGCCATCTGATCTAACTTCTGGAGGCAGTCAAAATGAGTATTTGAATTCTTCCCTACCTTATTCCTGTGCTGAGATACAGGCTGCTCCAACCTGCTGTAAAATGCTTGATTTCGAGAGTGAGCGAAACTAATGAAAACATTGTTGGGGTAAAAACCTAAAGGGAAAGGCCTAGCACCAAATTGCATTGGCCATCTGATCTAACTTCTGGAGGCAGTCAAAATGAGTATTTGAATTCTTCCCTACCTTATTCCTGTGCTGAGATACAGGCTGCTCCAACCTGCTGTAAAATGCTTGATTTCGAGAGTGAGCGAAACTAATGAAAACATTGTTGGGGTAAAACCTAAAGGGAAAGACCTAGCACCAAATACAATTTGCCATCTGATCTAACTTCTGGGGGCAGTCAAAATGATCCATAGAATTCTTCCCTACCTTATTCCTGTGCTGAGATACAGGCTGCTCCAACCTGCTGTAAAATGCTTGATTTCGAGAGTGAGCGAAACTAATGAAAACATTGTTGGGGTAAAACCTAAAGGGAAAGACCTAGCACCAAATTGCATTGGCCATCTGATCTAACTTCTGGAGGCAGTCAAAATGATCCTTAGAATTCTTCCCTACCTTATTCCTGTGCTGAGATACAGGCTGCTCCAACCTGCTGTAAAATGCTTGATTTCGAGAGTGAGCGAAACTAATGAAAACATTGTTGGGGTAAAACCTAAAGGGAAAGACCTGGCACCAAATACAATTTGACATCTGATCTAACTTCTGGAGGCAGTCAAAATGATCCTTAGAATTCTTCCCTACCTTATTCCTGTGCTGAGATACAGGCTGCTCCAACCTGCTGTAAAATGCTTGATTTCGAGAGTGATCAAAACTAATGAAAACATTGTTGGCGAAAAACCTAAAGGGAAAGGCCTAGCACCAAATTGCATTGGCCATCTGATCTAACTTCTGGAGGCAGTCAAAATGATCCTTAGAATTCTTCCCTACCTTATTCCTGTGCTGAGATACAGGCTGCTCCAACCTGCTGTAAAATGCTTGATTTCGAGAGTGAGCGAAACTAATGAAAACATTGTTGGGGTAAAACCTAAAGGGAAAGACCTAGCACCAAATTGCATTGGCCATCTGATCTAACTTCTGGAGGCAGTCAAAATGATCCTTAGAATTCTTCCCTACCTTATTCCTGTGCTGAGATACAGGCTGCTCCAACCTGCTGTAAAATGCTTGATTTCGAGAGTGAGCGAAACTAATGAAAACATTGTTGGGGTAAAACCTAAAGGGAAAGACCTGGCACCAAATACAATTTGACATCTGATCTAACTTCTGGAGGCAGTCAAAATGATCCTTAGAATTCTTCCCTACCTTATTCCTGTGCTGAGATACAGGCTGCTCCAACCTGCTGTAAAATGCTTGATTTCGAGAGTGATCAAAACTAATGAAAATATTGTTGGGGTAAAACCTAAAGGGAAAGGCCTAGCACCAAATTGCATTGGCCATCTGATCTAACTTCTGGAGGCAGTCAAAATGATCCTTAGAATTCTTCCCTACCTTATTCCTGTGCTGAGATACAGGCTGCTCCAACCTGCTGTAAAATGCTTGATTTCGAGAGTGAGCGAAACTAATGAAAACATTGTTGGGGTAAAACCTAAAGGGAAAGGCCTAGCACCAAATTGCATTGGCCCTCTGATCTAACTTCTGGAGGCAGTCAAAATGAGTATTTGAATTCTTCCCTACCTTATTCCTGTGCTGAGATACAGGCTGCTCCAACCTGCTGTAAAATGCTTGATTTCGAGAGTGATCGAAACTAATGAAAACATTGTTGGGGTAAAACCTAAAGGGAAAGGCCTAGCACCAAATTGCATTGGCCATCTGATCTAACTTCTGGAGGCAGTCATTATGAGGTTTTGAATTCTTCCCTACCTTATTCCTGTGCTGAGACACAGGCTGCTCCAACCTGCTGTAAAATGCTTGATTTCGAGAGTGAGCGAAACTAATGAAAACATTGTTGGGGTAAAACCTAAAGGTAAAGACCTGGCACCAAATACAATTTGCCATCTGATCTAACTTCTGGAGGCAGTCAAAATGAGTATTTGAATTCTTCCCTACCTTATTCCTGTGCTGAGATACAGGCTGCTCCAACCTGCTGTAAAATGCTTGATTTCGAGAGTGAGCGAAACTAATGAAAACATTGTTGGGGTAAAACCTAAAGGGAAAGGCCTAGCACCAAATTGCATTGGCCATCTGATCTAACTTCTGGAGGCAGTCAAAATGAGTATTTGAATTCTTCCCTACCTTATTCCTGTGCTGAGATACAGGCTGCTCCAACCTGCTGTAAAATGCTTGATTTCGAGAGTGAGCGAAACTAATGAAAACATTGTTGGGGTAAAACCTAAAGGGAAAGACCTAGCACCAAATACAATTTGCCATCTGATCTAACTTCTGGGGGCAGTCAAAATGATCCATAGAATTCTTCCCTACCTTATTCCTGTGCTGAGATACAGGCTGCTCCAACCTGCTGTAAAATGCTTGATTTCGAGAGTGAGCGAAACTAATGAAAACATTGTTGGGGTAAAACCTAAAGGGAAAGACCTAGCACCAAATTGCATTGGCCATCTGATCTAACTTCTGGAGGCAGTCAAAATGATCCTTAGAATTCTTCCCTACCTTATTCCTGTGCTGAGATACAGGCTGCTCCAACCTGCTGTAAAATGCTTGATTTCGAGAGTGAGCGAAACTAATGAAAACATTGTTGGGGTAAAACCTAAAGGGAAAGACCTGGCACCAAATACAATTTGACATCTGATCTAACTTCTGGAGGCAGTCAAAATGATCCTTAGAATTCTTCCCTACCTTATTCCTGTGCTGAGATACAGGCTGCTCCAACCTGCTGTAAAATGCTTGATTTCGAGAGTGATCAAAACTAATGAAAACATTGTTGGCGAAAAACCTAAAGGGAAAGGCCTAGCACCAAATTGCATTGGCCATCTGATCTAACTTCTGGAGGCAGTCAAAATGATCCTTAGAATTCTTCCCTACCTTATTCCTGTGCTGAGATACAGGCTGCTCCAACCTGCTGTAAAATGCTTGATTTCGAGAGTGAGCGAAACTAATGAAAACATTGTTGGGGTAAAACCTAAAGGGAAAGACCTAGCACCAAATTGCATTGGCCATCTGATCTAACTTCTGGAGGCAGTCAAAATGATCCTTAGAATTCTTCCCTACCTTATTCCTGTGCTGAGATACAGGCTGCTCCAACCTGCTGTAAAATGCTTGATTTCGAGAGTGAGCGAAACTAATGAAAACATTGTTGGGGTAAAACCTAAAGGGAAAGACCTGGCACCAAATACAATTTGACATCTGATCTAACTTCTGGAGGCAGTCAAAATGATCCTTAGAATTCTTCCCTACCTTATTCCTGTGCTGAGATACAGGCTGCTCCAACCTGCTGTAAAATGCTTGATTTCGAGAGTGATCAAAACTAATGAAAACATTGTTGGCGAAAAACCTAAAGGGAAAGGCCTAGCACCAAATTGCATTGGCCATCTGATCTAACTTCTGGAGGCAGTCAAAATGATCCTTAGAATTCTTCCCTACCTTATTCCTGTGCTGAGATACAGGCTGCTCCAACCTGCTGTAAAATGCTTGATTTCGAGAGTGATCAAAACTAATGAAAATATTGTTGGGGTAAAAACCTAAAGGGAAAGGCCTAGCACCAAATTGCATTGGCCATCTGATCTAACTTCTGGAGGCAGTCAAAATGATCCTTAGAATTCTTCCCTACCTTATTCCTGTGCTGAGATACAGGCTGCTCCAACCTGCTGTAAAATGCTTGATTTCGAGAGTGAGCGAAACTAATGAAAACATTGTTGGGGTAAACCTAAAGGGAAAGGCCTAGCACCAAATTGCATTGGCCCCTCTGATCTAACTTCTGGAGGCAGTCAAAATGAGTATTTGAATTCTTCCCTACCTTATTCCTGTGCTGAGATACAGGCTGCTCCAACCTGCTGTAAAATGCTTGATTTCGAGAGTGATCGAAACTAATGAAAACATTGTTGGGGTAAAACCTAAAGGGAAAGGCCTAGCACCAAATTGCATTGGCCATCTGATCTAACTTCTGGAGGCAGTCATTATGAGGATTTGAATTCTTCCCTACCTTATTCCTGTGCTGAGATACAGGCTGCTCCAACCTGCTGTAAAATGCTTGATTTCGAGAGTGAGCGAAACTAATGAAAACATTGTTGGGGTAAAACCTAAAGGGAAAGACCTGGCACCAAATACAATTTGCCATCTGATCTAACTTCTGGAGGCAGTCAAAATGAGTATTTGAATTCTTCCCTACCTTATTCCTGTGCTGAGATACAGGCTGCTCCAACCTGCTGTAAAATGCTTGATTTCGAGAGTGAGCGAAACTAATGAAAACATTGTTGGGGTAAAACCTAAAGGGAAAGACCTAGCACCAAATACAATTTGCCATCTGATCTAAATTCTGGAGGCAGTCAAAATGAGTATTTGAATTCTTCCCTACCTTATTCCTGTGCTGAGATACAGGCTGCTCCAACCTGCTGTAAAATGCTTGATTTCGAGAGTGAGCGAAACTAATGAAAACATTGTTGGGGTAAAACCTAAAGGGAAAGGCCTAGCACCAAATTGCATTGGCCATCTGATCTAACTTCTGGAGGCAGTCAAAATGAGTATTTGAATTCTTCCCTACCTTATTCCTGTGCTGAGATACAGGCTGCTCCAACCTGCTGTAAAATGCTTGATTTCGAGAGTGAGCGAAACTAATGAAAACATTGTTGGGGTAAAACCTAAAGGGAAAGGCCTAGCACCAAATTGCATTGGCCATCTGATCTAACTTCTGGAGGCAGTCAAAATGAGTATTTGAATTCTTCCCTACCTTATTCCGGTACGGAAATGCAGGGTGCTCCAACCTGCTGTAAAATGCTTGATTTCGAGAGTGATCGAAACTAATGAAAACATTGTTGGGGTAAAACCTAAAGGGAAAGACCTGGCACCAAATACAACTTGACATCTGATCTAACTTCTGGAGGCAGTCAAAATGATCCTTAGAATTCTTCCCTACCTTATTCCTGTGCTGAGATACAGGCTGCTCCAACCTGCTGTAAAATGCTTGATTTCGAGAGTGATCAAAACTAATGAAAACATTGTTGGCGAAAAACCTAAAGGGAAAGGCCTAGGACCAAATTGCATTGGCCATCTGATCTAACTTCTGGAGGCAGTCAAAATGATCCTTAGAATTCTTCCCTACCTTATTCCTGTGCTGAGATACAGGCTGCTCCAACCTGCTGTAAAATGCTTGATTTCGAGAGTGATCAAAACTAATGAAAATATTGTTGGGGTAAAACCTAAAGGGAAAGGCCTAGCACCAAATTGCATTGGCCATCTGATCTAACTTCTGGAGGCAGTCAAAATGAGTATTTGAATTCTTCCCTACCTTATTCCTGTGCTGAGATACAGGCTGCTCCAACCTGCTGTAAAATGCTTGATTTCGAGAGTGAGCGAAACTAATGAAAACATTGTTGGGGTAAAACCTAAAGGGAAAGACCTAGCACCAAATACAATTTGCCATCTGATCTAACTTCTGGGGGCAGTCAAAATGATCCATAGAATTCTTCCCTACCTTATTCCTGTGCTGAGATACAGGCTGCTCCAACCTGCTGTAAAATGCTTGATTTCGAGAGTGAGCGAAACTAATGAAAACATTGTTGGGGTAAAACCTAAAGGGAAAGACCTAGCACCAAATTGCATTGGCCATCTGATCTAACTTCTGGAGGCAGTCAAAATGATCCTTAGAATTCTTCCCTACCTTATTCCTGTGCTGAGATACAGGCTGCTCCAACCTGCTGTAAAATGCTTGATTTCGAGAGTGAGCGAAACTAATGAAAACATTGTTGGGGTAAAACCTAAAGGGAAAGACCTGGCACCAAATACAATTTGACATCTGATCTAACTTCTGGAGGCAGTCAAAATGATCCTTAGAATTCTTCCCTACCTTATTCCTGTGCTGAGATACAGGCTGCTCCAACCTGCTGTAAAATGCTTGATTTCGAGAGTGATCAAAACTAATGAAAACATTGTTGGCGAAAAACCTAAAGGGAAAGGCCTAGCACCAAATTGCATTGGCCATCTGATCTAACTTCTGGAGGCAGTCAAAATGATCCTTAGAATTCTTCCCTACCTTATTCCTGTGCTGAGATACAGGCTGCTCCAACCTGCTGTAAAATGCTTGATTTCGAGAGTGAGCGAAACTAATGAAAACATTGTTGGGGTAAAACCTAAAGGGAAAGACCTAGCACCAAATTGCATTGGCCATCTGATCTAACTTCTGGAGGCAGTCAAAATGATCCTTAGAATTCTTCCCTACCTTATTCCTGTGCTGAGATACAGGCTGCTCCAACCTGCTGTAAAATGCTTGATTTCGAGAGTGAGCGAAACTAATGAAAACATTGTTGGGGTAAAACCTAAAGGGAAAGACCTGGCACCAAATACAATTTGACATCTGATCTAACTTCTGGAGGCAGTCAAAATGATCCTTAGAATTCTTCCCTACCTTATTCCTGTGCTGAGATACAGGCTGCTCCAACCTGCTGTAAAATGCTTGATTTCGAGAGTGATCAAAACTAATGAAAATATTGTTGGGGTAAAACCTAAAGGGAAAGGCCTAGCACCAAATTGCATTGGCCATCTGATCTAACTTCTGGAGGCAGTCAAAATGATCCTTAGAATTCTTCCCTACCTTATTCCTGTGCTGAGATACAGGCTGCTCCAACCTGCTGTAAAATGCTTGATTTCGAGAGTGAGCGAAACTAATGAAAACATTGTTGGGGTAAAACCTAAAGGGAAAGACCTGGCACCAAATACAATTTGACATCTGATCTAACTTCTGGAGGCAGTCAAAATGATCCTTAGAATTCTTCCCTACCTTATTCCTGTGCTGAGATACAGGCTGCTCCAACCTGCTGTAAAATGCTTGATTTCGAGAGTGATCGAAACTAATGAAAACATTGTTGGGGTAAAACCTAAAGGGAAAGGCCTAGCACCAAATTGCATTGGCCATCTGATCTAACTTCTGGAGGCAGTCATTATGAGGTTTTGAATTCTTCCCTACCTTATTCCTGTGCTGAGACACAGGCTGCTCCAACCTGCTGTAAAATGCTTGATTTCGAGAGTGAGCGAAACTAATGAAAACATTGTTGGGGTAAAACCTAAAGGGAAAGACCTAGCACCAAATACAATTTGCCATCTGATCTAACTTCTGGGGGCAGTCAAAATGATCCATAGAATTCTTCCCTACCTTATTCCTGTGCTGAGATACAGGCTGCTCCAACCTGCTGTAAAATGCTTGATTTCGAGAGTGAGCGAAACTAATGAAAACATTGTTGGGGTAAAACCTAAAGGGAAAGACCTAGCACCAAATTGCATTGGCCATCTGATCTAACTTCTGGAGGCAGTCAAAATGATCCTTAGAATTCTTCCCTACCTTATTCCTGTGCTGAGATACAGGCTGCTCCAACCTGCTGTAAAATGCTTGATTTCGAGAGTGAGCGAAACTAATGAAAACATTGTTGGGGTAAAACCTAAAGGGAAAGACCTGGCACCAAATACAATTTGACATCTGATCTAACTTCTGGAGGCAGTCAAAATGATCCTTAGAATTCTTCCCTACCTTATTCCTGTGCTGAGATACAGGCTGCTCCAACCTGCTGTAAAATGCTTGATTTCGAGAGTGATCAAAACTAATGAAAACATTGTTGGCGAAAAACCTAAAGGGAAAGGCCTAGCACCAAATTGCATTGGCCATCTGATCTAACTTCTGGAGGCAGTCAAAATGATCCTTAGAATTCTTCCCTACCTTATTCCTGTGCTGAGATACAGGCTGCTCCAACCTGCTGTAAAATGCTTGATTTCGAGAGTGAGCGAAACTAATGAAAACATTGTTGGGGTAAAACCTAAAGGGAAAGACCTAGCACCAAATTGCATTGGCCATCTGATCTAACTTCTGGAGGCAGTCAAAATGATCCTTAGAATTCTTCCCTACCTTATTCCTGTGCTGAGATACAGGCTGCTCCAACCTGCTGTAAAATGCTTGATTTCGAGAGTGAGCGAAACTAATGAAAACATTGTTGGGGTAAAACCTAAAGGGAAAGACCTGGCACCAAATACAATTTGACATCTGATCTAACTTCTGGAGGCAGTCAAAATGATCCTTAGAATTCTTCCCTACCTTATTCCTGTGCTGAGATACAGGCTGCTCCAACCTGCTGTAAAATGCTTGATTTCGAGAGTGATCAAAACTAATGAAAACATTGTTGGCGAAAAACCTAAAGGGAAAGGCCTAGCACCAAATTGCATTGGCCATCTGATCTAACTTCTGGAGGCAGTCAAAATGATCCTTAGAATTCTTCCCTACCTTATTCCTGTGCTGAGATACAGGCTGCTCCAACCTGCTGTAAAATGCTTGATTTCGAGAGTGATCAAAACTAATGAAAATATTGTTGGGGTAAAACCTAAAGGGAAAGGCCTAGCACCAAATTGCATTGGCCATCTGATCTAACTTCTGGAGGCAGTCAAAATGATCCTTAGAATTCTTCCCTACCTTATTCCTGTGCTGAGATACAGGCTGCTCCAACCTGCTGTAAAATGCTTGATTTCGAGAGTGAGCGAAACTAATGAAAACATTGTTGGGGTAAAACCTAAAGGGAAAGGCCTAGCACCAAATTGCATTGGCCCTCTGATCTAACTTCTGGAGGCAGTCAAAATGAGTATTTGAATTCTTCCCTACCTTATTCCTGTGCTGAGATACAGGCTGCTCCAACCTGCTGTAAAATGCTTGATTTCGAGAGTGATCGAAACTAATGAAAACATTGTTGGGGTAAAACCTAAAGGGAAAGGCCTAGCACCAAATTGCATTGGCCATCTGATCTAACTTCTGGAGGCAGTCATTATGAGGATTTGAATTCTTCCCTACCTTATTCCTGTGCTGAGATACAGGCTGCTCCAACCTGCTGTAAAATGCTTGATTTCGAGAGTGAGCGAAACTAATGAAAACATTGTTGGGGTAAAACCTAAAGGGAAAGACCTGGCACCAAATACAATTTGCCATCTGATCTAACTTCTGGAGGCAGTCAAAATGAGTATTTGAATTCTTCCCTACCTTATTCCTGTGCTGAGATACAGGCTGCTCCAACCTGCTGTAAAATGCTTGATTTCGAGAGTGAGCGAAACTAATGAAAACATTGTTGGGGTAAAACCTAAAGGGAAAGACCTAGCACCAAATACAATTTGCCATCTGATCTAAATTCTGGAGGCAGTCAAAATGAGTATTTGAATTCTTCCCTACCTTATTCCTGTGCTGAGATACAGGCTGCTCCAACCTGCTGTAAAATGCTTGATTTCGAGAGTGAGCGAAACTAATGAAAACATTGTTGGGGTAAAACCTAAAGGGAAAGGCCTAGCACCAAATTGCATTGGCCATCTGATCTAACTTCTGGAGGCAGTCAAAATGAGTATTTGAATTCTTCCCTACCTTATTCCTGTGCTGAGATACAGGCTGCTCCAACCTGCTGTAAAATGCTTGATTTCGAGAGTGAGCGAAACTAATGAAAACATTGTTGGGGTAAAACCTAAAGGGAAAGGCCTAGCACCAAATTGCATTGGCCATCTGATCTAACTTCTGGAGGCAGTCAAAATGAGTATTTGAATTCTTCCCTACCTTATTCCGGTACGGAAATGCAGGGTGCTCCAACCTGCTGTAAAATGCTTGATTTCGAGAGTGATCGAAACTAATGAAAACATTGTTGGGGTAAAACCTAAAGGGAAAGACCTGGCACCAAATACAACTTGACATCTGATCTAACTTCTGGAGGCAGTCAAAATGATCCTTAGAATTCTTCCCTACCTTATTCCTGTGCTGAGATACAGGCTGCTCCAACCTGCTGTAAAATGCTTGATTTCGAGAGTGATCAAAACTAATGAAAACATTGTTGGCGAAAAACCTAAAGGGAAAGGCCTAGGACCAAATTGCATTGGCCATCTGATCTAACTTCTGGAGGCAGTCAAAATGATCCTTAGAATTCTTCCCTACCTTATTCCTGTGCTGAGATACAGGCTGCTCCAACCTGCTGTAAAATGCTTGATTTCGAGAGTGATCAAAACTAATGAAAATATTGTTGGGGTAAAACCTAAAGGGAAAGGCCTAGCACCAAATTGCATTGGCCATCTGATCTAACTTCTGGAGGCAGTCAAAATGAGTATTTGAATTCTTCCCTACCTTATTCCTGTGCTGAGATACAGGCTGCTCCAACCTGCTGTAAAATGCTTGATTTCGAGAGTGAGCGAAACTAATGAAAACATTGTTGGGGTAAAACCTAAAGGGAAAGACCTAGCACCAAATACAATTTGCCATCTGATCTAACTTCTGGGGGCAGTCAAAATGATCCATAGAATTCTTCCCTACCTTATTCCTGTGCTGAGATACAGGCTGCTCCAACCTGCTGTAAAATGCTTGATTTCGAGAGTGAGCGAAACTAATGAAAACATTGTTGGGGTAAAACCTAAAGGGAAAGACCTAGCACCAAATTGCATTGGCCATCTGATCTAACTTCTGGAGGCAGTCAAAATGATCCTTAGAATTCTTCCCTACCTTATTCCTGTGCTGAGATACAGGCTGCTCCAACCTGCTGTAAAATGCTTGATTTCGAGAGTGAGCGAAACTAATGAAAACATTGTTGGGGTAAAACCTAAAGGGAAAGACCTGGCACCAAATACAATTTGACATCTGATCTAACTTCTGGAGGCAGTCAAAATGATCCTTAGAATTCTTCCCTACCTTATTCCTGTGCTGAGATACAGGCTGCTCCAACCTGCTGTAAAATGCTTGATTTCGAGAGTGATCAAAACTAATGAAAACATTGTTGGCGAAAAACCTAAAGGGAAAGGCCTAGCACCAAATTGCATTGGCCATCTGATCTAACTTCTGGAGGCAGTCAAAATGATCCTTAGAATTCTTCCCTACCTTATTCCTGTGCTGAGATACAGGCTGCTCCAACCTGCTGTAAAATGCTTGATTTCGAGAGTGAGCGAAACTAATGAAAACATTGTTGGGGTAAAACCTAAAGGGAAAGACCTAGCACCAAATTGCATTGGCCATCTGATCTAACTTCTGGAGGCAGTCAAAATGATCCTTAGAATTCTTCCCTACCTTATTCCTGTGCTGAGATACAGGCTGCTCCAACCTGCTGTAAAATGCTTGATTTCGAGAGTGAGCGAAACTAATGAAAACATTGTTGGGGTAAAACCTAAAGGGAAAGACCTGGCACCAAATACAATTTGACATCTGATCTAACTTCTGGAGGCAGTCAAAATGATCCTTAGAATTCTTCCCTACCTTATTCCTGTGCTGAGATACAGGCTGCTCCAACCTGCTGTAAAATGCTTGATTTCGAGAGTGATCAAAACTAATGAAAATATTGTTGGGGTAAAACCTAAAGGGAAAGGCCTAGCACCAAATTGCATTGGCCATCTGATCTAACTTCTGGAGGCAGTCAAAATGATCCTTAGAATTCTTCCCTACCTTATTCCTGTGCTGAGATACAGGCTGCTCCAACCTGCTGTAAAATGCTTGATTTCGAGAGTGAGCGAAACTAATGAAAACATTGTTGGGGTAAAACCTAAAGGGAAAGGCCTAGCACCAAATTGCATTGGCCCTCTGATCTAACTTCTGGAGGCAGTCAAAATGAGTATTTGAATTCTTCCCTACCTTATTCCTGTGCTGAGATACAGGCTGCTCCAACCTGCTGTAAAATGCTTGATTTCGAGAGTGATCGAAACTAATGAAAACATTGTTGGGGTAAAACCTAAAGGGAAAGGCCTAGCACCAAATTGCATTGGCCATCTGATCTAACTTCTGGAGGCAGTCATTATGAGGTTTTGAATTCTTCCCTACCTTATTCCTGTGCTGAGACACAGGCTGCTCCAACCTGCTGTAAAATGCTTGATTTCGAGAGTGAGCGAAACTAATGAAAACATTGTTGGGGTAAAACCTAAAGGTAAAGACCTGGCACCAAATACAATTTGCCATCTGATCTAACTTCTGGAGGCAGTCAAAATGAGTATTTGAATTCTTCCCTACCTTATTCCTGTGCTGAGATACAGGCTGCTCCAACCTGCTGTAAAATGCTTGATTTCGAGAGTGAGCGAAACTAATGAAAACATTGTTGGGGTAAAACCTAAAGGGAAAGGCCTAGCACCAAATTGCATTGGCCATCTGATCTAACTTCTGGAGGCAGTCAAAATGAGTATTTGAATTCTTCCCTACCTTATTCCTGTGCTGAGATACAGGCTGCTCCAACCTGCTGTAAAATGCTTGATTTCGAGAGTGAGCGAAACTAATGAAAACATTGTTGGGGTAAAACCTAAAGGGAAAGACCTAGCACCAAATACAATTTGCCATCTGATCTAACTTCTGGGGGCAGTCAAAATGATCCATAGAATTCTTCCCTACCTTATTCCTGTGCTGAGATACAGGCTGCTCCAACCTGCTGTAAAATGCTTGATTTCGAGAGTGAGCGAAACTAATGAAAACATTGTTGGGGTAAAACCTAAAGGGAAAGACCTAGCACCAAATTGCATTGGCCATCTGATCTAACTTCTGGAGGCAGTCAAAATGATCCTTAGAATTCTTCCCTACCTTATTCCTGTGCTGAGATACAGGCTGCTCCAACCTGCTGTAAAATGCTTGATTTCGAGAGTGAGCGAAACTAATGAAAACATTGTTGGGGTAAAACCTAAAGGGAAAGACCTGGCACCAAATACAATTTGACATCTGATCTAACTTCTGGAGGCAGTCAAAATGATCCTTAGAATTCTTCCCTACCTTATTCCTGTGCTGAGATACAGGCTGCTCCAACCTGCTGTAAAATGCTTGATTTCGAGAGTGATCAAAACTAATGAAAACATTGTTGGCGAAAAACCTAAAGGGAAAGGCCTAGCACCAAATTGCATTGGCCATCTGATCTAACTTCTGGAGGCAGTCAAAATGATCCTTAGAATTCTTCCCTACCTTATTCCTGTGCTGAGATACAGGCTGCTCCAACCTGCTGTAAAATGCTTGATTTCGAGAGTGAGCGAAACTAATGAAAACATTGTTGGGGTAAAACCTAAAGGGAAAGACCTAGCACCAAATTGCATTGGCCATCTGATCTAACTTCTGGAGGCAGTCAAAATGATCCTTAGAATTCTTCCCTACCTTATTCCTGTGCTGAGATACAGGCTGCTCCAACCTGCTGTAAAATGCTTGATTTCGAGAGTGAGCGAAACTAATGAAAACATTGTTGGGGTAAAACCTAAAGGGAAAGACCTGGCACCAAATACAATTTGACATCTGATCTAACTTCTGGAGGCAGTCAAAATGATCCTTAGAATTCTTCCCTACCTTATTCCTGTGCTGAGATACAGGCTGCTCCAACCTGCTGTAAAATGCTTGATTTCGAGAGTGATCAAAACTAATGAAAACATTGTTGGCGAAAAACCTAAAGGGAAAGGCCTAGCACCAAATTGCATTGGCCATCTGATCTAACTTCTGGAGGCAGTCAAAATGATCCTTAGAATTCTTCCCTACCTTATTCCTGTGCTGAGATACAGGCTGCTCCAACCTGCTGTAAAATGCTTGATTTCGAGAGTGATCAAAACTAATGAAAATATTGTTGGGGTAAAACCTAAAGGGAAAGGCCTAGCACCAAATTGCATTGGCCATCTGATCTAACTTCTGGAGGCAGTCAAAATGATCCTTAGAATTCTTCCCTACCTTATTCCTGTGCTGAGATACAGGCTGCTCCAACCTGCTGTAAAATGCTTGATTTCGAGAGTGAGCGAAACTAATGAAAACATTGTTGGGGTAAAACCTAAAGGGAAAGGCCTAGCACCAAATTGCATTGGCCCTCTGATCTAACTTCTGGAGGCAGTCAAAATGAGTATTTGAATTCTTCCCTACCTTATTCCTGTGCTGAGATACAGGCTGCTCCAACCTGCTGTAAAATGCTTGATTTCGAGAGTGATCGAAACTAATGAAAACATTGTTGGGGTAAAACCTAAAGGGAAAGGCCTAGCACCAAATTGCATTGGCCATCTGATCTAACTTCTGGAGGCAGTCATTATGAGGTTTTGAATTCTTCCCTACCTTATTCCTGTGCTGAGACACAGGCTGCTCCAACCTGCTGTAAAATGCTTGATTTCGAGAGTGAGCGAAACTAATGAAAACATTGTTGGGGTAAAACCTAAAGGTAAAGACCTGGCACCAAATACAATTTGCCATCTGATCTAACTTCTGGAGGCAGTCAAAATGAGTATTTGAATTCTTCCCTACCTTATTCCTGTGCTGAGATACAGGCTGCTCCAACCTGCTGTAAAATGCTTGATTTCGAGAGTGAGCGAAACTAATGAAAACATTGTTGGGGTAAAACCTAAAGGGAAAGGCCTAGCACCAAATTGCATTGGCCATCTGATCTAACTTCTGGAGGCAGTCAAAATGAGTATTTGAATTCTTCCCTACCTTATTCCTGTGCTGAGATACAGGCTGCTCCAACCTGCTGTAAAATGCTTGATTTCGAGAGTGAGCGAAACTAATGAAAACATTGTTGGGGTAAAACCTAAAGGGAAAGACCTAGCACCAAATACAATTTGCCATCTGATCTAACTTCTGGGGGCAGTCAAAATGATCCATAGAATTCTTCCCTACCTTATTCCTGTGCTGAGATACAGGCTGCTCCAACCTGCTGTAAAATGCTTGATTTCGAGAGTGAGCGAAACTAATGAAAACATTGTTGGGGTAAAACCTAAAGGGAAAGACCTAGCACCAAATTGCATTGGCCATCTGATCTAACTTCTGGAGGCAGTCAAAATGATCCTTAGAATTCTTCCCTACCTTATTCCTGTGCTGAGATACAGGCTGCTCCAACCTGCTGTAAAATGCTTGATTTCGAGAGTGAGCGAAACTAATGAAAACATTGTTGGGGTAAAACCTAAAGGGAAAGACCTGGCACCAAATACAATTTGACATCTGATCTAACTTCTGGAGGCAGTCAAAATGATCCTTAGAATTCTTCCCTACCTTATTCCTGTGCTGAGATACAGGCTGCTCCAACCTGCTGTAAAATGCTTGATTTCGAGAGTGATCAAAACTAATGAAAACATTGTTGGCGAAAAACCTAAAGGGAAAGGCCTAGCACCAAATTGCATTGGCCATCTGATCTAACTTCTGGAGGCAGTCAAAATGATCCTTAGAATTCTTCCCTACCTTATTCCTGTGCTGAGATACAGGCTGCTCCAACCTGCTGTAAAATGCTTGATTTCGAGAGTGAGCGAAACTAATGAAAACATTGTTGGGGTAAAACCTAAAGGGAAAGACCTAGCACCAAATTGCATTGGCCATCTGATCTAACTTCTGGAGGCAGTCAAAATGATCCTTAGAATTCTTCCCTACCTTATTCCTGTGCTGAGATACAGGCTGCTCCAACCTGCTGTAAAATGCTTGATTTCGAGAGTGAGCGAAACTAATGAAAACATTGTTGGGGTAAAACCTAAAGGGAAAGACCTGGCACCAAATACAATTTGACATCTGATCTAACTTCTGGAGGCAGTCAAAATGATCCTTAGAATTCTTCCCTACCTTATTCCTGTGCTGAGATACAGGCTGCTCCAACCTGCTGTAAAATGCTTGATTTCGAGAGTGATCAAAACTAATGAAAACATTGTTGGCGAAAAACCTAAAGGGAAAGGCCTAGCACCAAATTGCATTGGCCATCTGATCTAACTTCTGGAGGCAGTCAAAATGATCCTTAGAATTCTTCCCTACCTTATTCCTGTGCTGAGATACAGGCTGCTCCAACCTGCTGTAAAATGCTTGATTTCGAGAGTGATCAAAACTAATGAAAATATTGTTGGGGTAAAACCTAAAGGGAAAGGCCTAGCACCAAATTGCATTGGCCATCTGATCTAACTTCTGGAGGCAGTCAAAATGATCCTTAGAATTCTTCCCTACCTTATTCCTGTGCTGAGATACAGGCTGCTCCAACCTGCTGTAAAATGCTTGATTTCGAGAGTGAGCGAAACTAATGAAAACATTGTTGGGGTAAAACCTAAAGGGAAAGGCCTAGCACCAAATTGCATTGGCCCTCTGATCTAACTTCTGGAGGCAGTCAAAATGAGTATTTGAATTCTTCCCTACCTTATTCCTGTGCTGAGATACAGGCTGCTCCAACCTGCTGTAAAATGCTTGATTTCGAGAGTGATCGAAACTAATGAAAACATTGTTGGGGTAAAACCTAAAGGGAAAGGCCTAGCACCAAATTGCATTGGCCATCTGATCTAACTTCTGGAGGCAGTCATTATGAGGTTTTGAATTCTTCCCTACCTTATTCCTGTGCTGAGACACAGGCTGCTCCAACCTGCTGTAAAATGCTTGATTTCGAGAGTGAGCGAAACTAATGAAAACATTGTTGGGGTAAAACCTAAAGGTAAAGACCTGGCACCAAATACAATTTGCCATCTGATCTAACTTCTGGAGGCAGTCAAAATGAGTATTTGAATTCTTCCCTACCTTATTCCTGTGCTGAGATACAGGCTGCTCCAACCTGCTGTAAAATGCTTGATTTCGAGAGTGAGCGAAACTAATGAAAACATTGTTGGGGTAAAACCTAAAGGGAAAGGCCTAGCACCAAATTGCATTGGCCATCTGATCTAACTTCTGGAGGCAGTCAAAATGAGTATTTGAATTCTTCCCTACCTTATTCCTGTGCTGAGATACAGGCTGCTCCAACCTGCTGTAAAATGCTTGATTTCGAGAGTGAGCGAAACTAATGAAAACATTGTTGGGGTAAAACCTAAAGGGAAAGACCTAGCACCAAATACAATTTGCCATCTGATCTAACTTCTGGGGGCAGTCAAAATGATCCATAGAATTCTTCCCTACCTTATTCCTGTGCTGAGATACAGGCTGCTCCAACCTGCTGTAAAATGCTTGATTTCGAGAGTGAGCGAAACTAATGAAAACATTGTTGGGGTAAAACCTAAAGGGAAAGACCTAGCACCAAATTGCATTGGCCATCTGATCTAACTTCTGGAGGCAGTCAAAATGATCCTTAGAATTCTTCCCTACCTTATTCCTGTGCTGAGATACAGGCTGCTCCAACCTGCTGTAAAATGCTTGATTTCGAGAGTGAGCGAAACTAATGAAAACATTGTTGGGGTAAAACCTAAAGGGAAAGACCTGGCACCAAATACAATTTGACATCTGATCTAACTTCTGGAGGCAGTCAAAATGATCCTTAGAATTCTTCCCTACCTTATTCCTGTGCTGAGATACAGGCTGCTCCAACCTGCTGTAAAATGCTTGATTTCGAGAGTGATCAAAACTAATGAAAACATTGTTGGCGAAAAACCTAAAGGGAAAGGCCTAGCACCAAATTGCATTGGCCATCTGATCTAACTTCTGGAGGCAGTCAAAATGATCCTTAGAATTCTTCCCTACCTTATTCCTGTGCTGAGATACAGGCTGCTCCAACCTGCTGTAAAATGCTTGATTTCGAGAGTGAGCGAAACTAATGAAAACATTGTTGGGGTAAAACCTAAAGGGAAAGACCTAGCACCAAATTGCATTGGCCATCTGATCTAACTTCTGGAGGCAGTCAAAATGATCCTTAGAATTCTTCCCTACCTTATTCCTGTGCTGAGATACAGGCTGCTCCAACCTGCTGTAAAATGCTTGATTTCGAGAGTGAGCGAAACTAATGAAAACATTGTTGGGGTAAAACCTAAAGGGAAAGACCTGGCACCAAATACAATTTGACATCTGATCTAACTTCTGGAGGCAGTCAAAATGATCCTTAGAATTCTTCCCTACCTTATTCCTGTGCTGAGATACAGGCTGCTCCAACCTGCTGTAAAATGCTTGATTTCGAGAGTGATCAAAACTAATGAAAACATTGTTGGCGAAAAACCTAAAGGGAAAGGCCTAGCACCAAATTGCATTGGCCATCTGATCTAACTTCTGGAGGCAGTCAAAATGATCCTTAGAATTCTTCCCTACCTTATTCCTGTGCTGAGATACAGGCTGCTCCAACCTGCTGTAAAATGCTTGATTTCGAGAGTGATCAAAACTAATGAAAATATTGTTGGGGTAAAACCTAAAGGGAAAGGCCTAGCACCAAATTGCATTGGCCATCTGATCTAACTTCTGGAGGCAGTCAAAATGATCCTTAGAATTCTTCCCTACCTTATTCCTGTGCTGAGATACAGGCTGCTCCAACCTGCTGTAAAATGCTTGATTTCGAGAGTGAGCGAAACTAATGAAAACATTGTTGGGGTAAAACCTAAAGGGAAAGGCCTAGCACCAAATTGCATTGGCCCTCTGATCTAACTTCTGGAGGCAGTCAAAATGAGTATTTGAATTCTTCCCTACCTTATTCCTGTGCTGAGATACAGGCTGCTCCAACCTGCTGTAAAATGCTTGATTTCGAGAGTGATCGAAACTAATGAAAACATTGTTGGGGTAAAACCTAAAGGGAAAGGCCTAGCACCAAATTGCATTGGCCATCTGATCTAACTTCTGGAGGCAGTCATTATGAGGATTTGAATTCTTCCCTACCTTATTCCTGTGCTGAGATACAGGCTGCTCCAACCTGCTGTAAAATGCTTGATTTCGAGAGTGAGCGAAACTAATGAAAACATTGTTGGGGTAAAACCTAAAGGGAAAGACCTGGCACCAAATACAATTTGCCATCTGATCTAACTTCTGGAGGCAGTCAAAATGAGTATTTGAATTCTTCCCTACCTTATTCCTGTGCTGAGATACAGGCTGCTCCAACCTGCTGTAAAATGCTTGATTTCGAGAGTGAGCGAAACTAATGAAAACATTGTTGGGGTAAAACCTAAAGGGAAAGACCTAGCACCAAATACAATTTGCCATCTGATCTAAATTCTGGAGGCAGTCAAAATGAGTATTTGAATTCTTCCCTACCTTATTCCTGTGCTGAGATACAGGCTGCTCCAACCTGCTGTAAAATGCTTGATTTCGAGAGTAATCAAAACTAATGAAAACATTGTTGGGGTAAAACCTAAAGGGAAAGGCCTAGCACCAAATTGCATTGGCCATCTGATCTAACTTCTGGAGGCAGTCAAAATGAGTATTTGAATTCTTCCCTACCTTATTCCTGTGCTGAGATACAGGCTGCTCCAACCTGCTGTAAAATGCTTGATTTCGAGAGTGAGCGAAACTAATGAAAACATTGTTGGGGTAAAACCTAAAGGGAAAGGCCTAGCACCAAATTGCATTGGCCATCTGATCTAACTTCTGGAGGCAGTCAAAATGAGTATTTGAATTCTTCCCTACCTTATTCCTGTGCTGAGATACAGGCTGCTCCAACCTGCTGTAAAATGCTTGATTTCGAGAGTGAGCGAAACTAATGAAAACATTGTTGGGGTAAAACCTAAAGGGAAAGGCCTAGCACCAAATTGCATTGGCCATCTGATCTAACTTCTGGAGGCAGTCAAAATGAGTATTTGAATTCTTCCCTACCTTATTCCGGTACGGAAATGCAGGGTGCTCCAACCTGCTGTAAAATGCTTGATTTCGAGAGTGATCGAAACTAATGAAAACATTGTTGGGGTAAAACCTAAAGGGAAAGACCTGGCACCAAATACAACTTGACATCTGATCTAACTTCTGGAGGCAGTCAAAATGATCCTTAGAATTCTTCCCTACCTTATTCCTGTGCTGAGATACAGGCTGCTCCAACCTGCTGTAAAATGCTTGATTTCGAGAGTGATCAAAACTAATGAAAACATTGTTGGCGAAAAACCTAAAGGGAAAGGCCTAGGACCAAATTGCATTGGCCATCTGATCTAACTTCTGGAGGCAGTCAAAATGATCCTTAGAATTCTTCCCTACCTTATTCCTGTGCTGAGATACAGGCTGCTCCAACCTGCTGTAAAATGCTTGATTTCGAGAGTGATCAAAACTAATGAAAATATTGTTGGGGTAAAACCTAAAGGGAAAGGCCTAGCACCAAATTGCATTGGCCATCTGATCTAACTTCTGGAGGCAGTCAAAATGATCCTTAGAATTCTTCCCTACCTTATTCCTGTGCTGAGATACAGGCTGCTCCAACCTGCTGTAAAATGCTTGATTTCGAGAGTGATCGAAACTAATGAAAACATTGTTGGGGTAAAACCTAAAGGGAAAGGCCTAGCACCAAATTGCATTGGCCCTCTGATCTAACTTCTGGAGGCAGTCAAAATGAGTATTTGAATTCTTCCCTACCTTATTCCTGTGCTGAGATACAGGCTGCTCCAACCTGCTGTAAAATGCTTGATTTCGAGAGTGATCGAAACTAATGAAAACATTGTTGGGGTAAAACCTAAAGGGAAAGGCCTAGCACCAAATTGCATTGGCCATCTGATCTAACTTCTGGAGGCAGTCATTATGAGGATTTGAATTCTTCCCTACCTTATTCCTGTGCTGAGATACAGGCTGCTCCAAACTGCTGTAAAATGCTTGATTTCGAGAGTGAGCGAAACTAATGAAAACATTGTTGGGGTAAAACCTAAAGGGAAAGACGTGGCACCAAATACAATTTGCCATCTGATCTAACTTCTGGAGGCAGTCAAAATGAGTATTTGAATTCTTCCCTACCTTATTCCTGTGCTGAGATACAGGCTGCTCCAACCTGCTGTAAAATGCTTGATTTCGAGAGTGAGCGAAACTAATGAAAACATTGTTGGGGTAAAACCTAAAGGGAAAGACCTAGCACCAAATTGCATTGGCCATCTGATCTAACTTCTGGAGGCAGTCAAAATGAGTATTTGAATTCTTCCCTACCTTATTCCTGTGCTGAGATACAGGCTGCTCCAACCTGCTGTAAAATGCTTGATTTCGAGAGTAATCAAAACTAATGAAAACATTGTTGGGGTAAAACCTAAAGGGAAAGGCCTATCACCAAATTGCATTGGCCATCTGATCTAACTTCAGGAGGCAGTCAAAATGAGTATTTGAATTCTTCCCTACCTTATTCCTGTGCTGAGATACAGGCTGCTCCAACCTGCTGTAAAATGCTTGATTTCGAGAGTGAGCGAAACTAATGAAAACATTGTTGGGGTAAAACCTAAAGGGAAAGGCCTAGCACCAAATACAATTTGCCATCTGATCTAACTTCTGGAGGCAGTCAAAATGAGTATTTGAATTCTTCCCTACCTTATTCCTGTGCTGAGATACAGGCTGCTCCAACCTGCTGTAAAATGCTTGATTTCGAGAGTGAGCGAAACTAATGAAAACATTGTTGGGGTAAAACCTAAAGGGAAAGACCTAGCACCAAATACAATTTGCCATCTGATCTAACTTCTGGAGGCAGTCAAAATGAGTATTTGAATTCTTCCCTACCTTATTCCTGTGCTGAGATACAGGCTGCTCCAACCTGCTGTAAAATGCTTGATTTCGAGAGTGAGCGAAACTAATGAAAACATTGTTGGGGTAAAACCTAAAGGGAAAGGCCTAGCACCAAATTGCATTGGCCATCTGATCTAACTTCTGGAGGCAGTCAAAATGAGTATTTGAATTCTTCCCTACCTTATTCCTGTGCTGAGATACAGGCTGCTCCAACCTGCTGTAAAATGCTTGATTTCGAGAGTGAGCGAAACTAATGAAAACATTGTTGGGGTAAAACCTAAAGGGAAAGACCTGGCACCAAATACAATTTGCCATCTGATCTAACTTCTGGAGGCAGTCAAAATGAGTATTTGAATTCTTCCCTACCTTATTCCTGTGCTGAGATACAGGCTGCTCCAACCTGCTGTAAAATGCTTGATTTCGAGAGTGATCAAAACTAATGAAAACATTGTTGGGGTAAAACCTAAAGGGAAAGACCTAGCACCAAATACAATTTGCCATCTGATCTAACTTCTGGAGGCAGTCAAAATGAGTATTTGAATTCTTCCCTACCTTATTCCTGTGCTGAGATACAGGCTGCTCCAACCTGCTGTAAAATGCTTGATTTCGAGAGTGAGCGAAACTAATGAAAACATTGTTGGGGTAAAACCTAAAGGGAAAGACCTAGCACCAAATTCCATTGGCCATCTGATCTAACTTCTGGAGGCAGTCAAAATGATCCTTAGAATTCTTCCCTACCTTATTCCTGTGCTGAGATACAGGCTGCTCCAACCTGCTGTAAAATGCTTGATTTCGAGAGTGAGTGAAACTAATGAAAACATTGTTGGGGTAAAACCTAAAGGGAAAGGCCTAGTACCAAATTGCATTGGCCATCTGATCTAACTTCTGGAGGCAGTCAAAATGAGTATTTGAATTCTTCCCTACATTATTCCTGTGCTGAGATACAGGCTGCTCCAACCTGCTGTAAAATGCTTGATTTCGAGAGTGAGCGAAACTAATGAAAACATTGTTGTGGTAAAACCTAAAGGGAAAGGCCTAGCACCAAATTGCATTGGCCATCTGATCTAACTTCTGGAGGCAGTCATTATGAGGATTTGAATTCTTCCCTACCTTATTCCTGTGCTGAGATACAGGCTGCTCCAAACTGCTGTAAAATGCTTGATTTCGAGAGTGAGCGAAACTAATGAAAACATTGTTGGGGTAAAACCTAAAGGGAAAGACGTGGCACCAAATACAATTTGCCATCTGATCTAACTTCTGGAGGCAGTCAAAATGAGTATTTGAATTCTTCCCTACCTTATTCCTGTGCTGAGATACAGGCTGCTCCAACCTGCTGTAAAATGCTTGATTTCGAGAGTGATCGAAACTAATGAAAACATTGTTGGGGTAAAACCTAAAGGGAAAGACCTAGCACCAAATACAATTTGCCATCTGATCTAACTTCTGGAGGCAGTCAAAATGAGTATTTGAATTCTTCCCTACCTTATTCCTGTGCTGAGATACAGGCTGCTCCAACCTGCTGTAAAATGCTTGATTTCGAGAGTAATCAAAACTAATGAAAACATTGTTGGGGTAAAACCTAAAGGGAAAGGCCTAGCACCAAATTGCATTGGCCATCTGATCTAACTTCAGGAGGCAGTCAAAATGAGTATTTGAATTCTTCCCTACCTTATTCCTGTGCTGAGATACAGGCTGCTCCAACCTGCTGTAAAATGCTTGATTTCGAGAGTGAGCGAAACTAATGAAAACATTGTTGGGGTAAAACCTAAAGGGAAAGGCCTAGCACCAAATACAATTTGCCATCTGATCTAACTTCTGGAGGCAGTCAAAATGAGTATTTGAATTCTTCCCTACCTTATTCCTGTGCTGAGATACAGGCTGCTCCAACCTGCTGTAAAATGCTTGATTTCGAGAGTGAGCGAAACTAATGAAAACATTGTTGGGGTAAAACCTAAAGGGAAAGACCTAGCACCAAATACAATCTGCCATCTGATCTAACTTCTGGAGGCAGTCAAAATGAGTATTTGAATTCTTCCCTACCTTATTCCTGTGCTGAGATACAGGCTGCTCCAACCTGCTGTAAAATGCTTGATTTCGAGAGTGAGCGAAACTAATGAAAACATTGTTGGGGTAAAACCTAAAGGGAAAGGCCTAGCACCAAATTGCATTGGCCATCTGATCTAACTTCTGGAGGCAGTCAAAATGAGTATTTGAATTCTTCCCTACCTTATTCCTGTGCTGAGATACAGGCTGCTCCAACCTGCTGTAAAATGCTTGATTTCGAGAGTGAGCGAAACTAATGAAAACAATGTTGGGGGTAAAACCTAAAGGGAAAGACCTAGCACCAAATTCCATTGGCCATCTGATCTAACTTCTGGAGGCAGTCAAAATGATCCTTAGAATTCTTCCCTACCTTATTCCTGTGCTGAGATACAGGCTGCTCCAACCTGCTGTAAAATGCTTGATTTCGAGAGTGAGTGAAACTAATGAAAACATTGTTGGGGTAAAACCTAAAGGGAAAGGCCTAGTACCAAATTGCATTGGCCATCTGATCTAACTTCTGGAGGCAGTCAAAATGAGTATTTGAATTCTTCCCTACATTATTCCTGTGCTGAGATACAGGCTGCTCCAACCTGCTGTAAAATGCTTGATTTCGAGAGTGAGCGAAACTAATGAAAACATTGTTGTGGTAAAACCTAAAGGGAAAGGCCTAGCACCAAATTCCATTGGCCATCTGATCTAACTTCTGGAGGCAGTCAAAATGAGTATTTGAATTCTTCCCTACCTTATTCCGGTGCTGAGATACAGGCTGCTCCAACCTGCTGTAAAATGCTTGATTTCGAGAGTGAGCGAAACTAATGAAAACATTGTTGGGGTAAAACCTAAAGGGAAAGGCCTAGCACCAAATTGCATTGGCCATCTGATCTAACTTCTGGAGGCAGTCAAAATGATCCTTTGAATTCTTCCCTACCTTATTCCTGTGCTGAGATACAGGCTGCTCCAACCTGCTGTAAAATGCTTGATTTCGAGAGTGAGCGAAACTAATGAAAATATTGTTGGGGTAAAACCTAAAGGGAAAGGCCTAGCACCAAATTGCATTGGCCATCTGATCTAACTTCTGGAGGCAGTCAAAATGAGTATTTGAATTCTTCCCTACCTTATTCCTGTGCTGAGATACAGGCTGCTCCAACCTGCTGTAAAATGCTTGATTTCGAGAGTGAGCGAAACTAATGAAAACATTGTTGGGGTAAAACCTAAAGGGAAAGGCCTAGCACCAAATTGCATTGGCCATCTGATCTAACTTCTGGAGGCAGTCATTATGAGTATTTGAATTCTTCCCTACCTTATTCCTGTGCTGAGATACAGGCTGCTCCAACCTGCTGTAAAATGCTTGATTTCGAGAGTGATCGAAACTAATGAAAACATTGTTGGGGTAAAACCTAAAGGGAAAGACCTGGCACCAAATACAATTTGCCATCTGATCTAACTTCTGGAGGCAGTCAAAATGATCCTTAGAATTCTTCCCTACCTTATTCCTGTGCTGAGATACAGGCTGCTCCAACCTGCTGTAAAATGCTTGATTTCGAGAGTGAGCGAAACTAATGAAAACATTGTTGGGGTAAAACCTAAAGGGAAAGGCCTAGCACCAAATTGCATTGGCCATCTGATCTAACTTCTGGAGGCAGTCAAAATGAGTATTTGAATTCTTCCCTACCTTATTCCTGTGCTGAGATACAGGCTGCTCCAACCTGCTGTAAAATGCTTGATTTCGAGAGTGAGCGAAACTAATGAAAACATTGTTGGGGTAAAACCTAAAGGGAAAGACCTAGCACCAAATTCCATTGGCCATCTGATCTAACTTCTGGAGGCAGTCAAAATGATCCTTAGAATTCTTCCCTACCTTATTCCTGTGCTGAGATACAGGCTGCTCCAACCTGCTGTAAAATGCTTGATTTCGAGAGTGAGCGAAACTAATGAAAACATTGTTGGGGTAAAACCTAAAGGGAAAGACCTGGCACCAAATACAATTTGCCATCTGATCTAACTTCTGGAGGCAGTCAAAATGATCCTTAGAATTCTTCCCTACCTTATTCCTGTGCTGAGATACAGGCTGCTCCAACCTGCTGTAAAATGCTTGATTTCGAGAGTGAGCGAAACTAATGAAAACATTGTTGGGGTAAAACCTAAAGGGAAAGGCCTAGCACCAAATTGCATTGGCCATCTGATCTAACTTCTGGAGGCAGTCAAAATGAGTATTTGAATTCTTCCCTACCTTATTCCTGTGCTGAGATACAGGCTGCTCCAACCTGCTGTAAAATGCTTGATTTCGAGAGTGAGCGAAACTAATGAAAACATTGTTGGGGTAAAACCTAAAGGGAAAGACCTGGCACCAAATACAATTTGCCATCTGATCTAACTTCTGGGGGCAGTCAAAATGATCCTTAGAATTCTTCCCTACCTTATTCCTGTGCTGAGATACAGGCTGCTCCAACCTGCTGTAAAATGCTTGATTTCGAGAGTGATCGAAACTAATGAAAACATTGTTGGGGTAAAACCTAAAGGGAAAGACCTAGCACCAAATACAATTTGCCATCTGATCTAACTTCTGGAGACAGTCAAAATGAGTATTTGAATTCTTCCCTACCTTATTCCTGTGCTGAGATACAGGCTGCTCCAACCTGCTGTAAAATGCTTGATTTCGAGAGTGAGCGAAACTAATGAAAACATTGTTGGGGTAAAACCTAAAGGGAAAGGCCTAGCACCAAATTGCATTGGCCATCTGATCTAACTTCTGGAGGCAGTCAAAATGAGTATTTGAATTCTTCCCTACCTTATTCCTGTGCTGAGATACAGGCTGCTCCAACCTGCTGTAAAATGCTTGATTTCGAGAGTGATCAAAACTAATGAAAACATTGTTGGGGTAAAACCTAAAGGGAAAGGCCTAGCACCAAATTGCATTGGCCATCTGATCTAACTTCTGGAGGCAGTCAAAATGAGTATTTGAATTCTTCCCTACCTTATTCCTGTGCTGAGATACAGGCTGCTCCAACCTGCTGTAAAATGCTTGATTTCGAGAGTGAGCGAAACTAATGAAAACATTGTTGGGGTAAAACCTAAAGGGAAAGGTCTAGCACCAAATTACATTGGCCATCTGATCTAACTTCTGGAGGCAGTCAAAATGAGTATTTGAATTCTTCCCTACCTTATTCCTGTGCTGAGATACAGGCTGCTCCAACCTGCTGTAAAATGCTTGATTTCGAGAGTGAGCGAAACTAATGAAAACATTGTTGGGGTAAAACCTAAAGGGAAAGACCTAGCACCAAATACAATTTGCCATCTGATCTAACTTCTGGGGGCAGTCAAAATGATCCATAGAATTCTTCCCTACCTTATTCCTGTGCTGAGATACAGGCTGCTCCAACCTGCTGTAAAATGCTTGATTTCGAGAGTGAGCGAAACTAATGAAAACATAGTTGGGGTAAAACCTAAAGGGAAAGACCTAGCACCAAATTGCATTGGCCATCTGATCTAACTTCTGGAGGCAGTCAAAATGATCCTTAGAATTCTTCCCTACCTTATTCCTGTGCTGAGATACAGGCTGCTCCAACCTGCTGTAAAATGCTTGATTTCGAGAGTGATCAAAACTAATGAAAACATTGTTGGGGTAAAACCTGAAGGGAAAGACCTGGCACCAAATACAATTTGCCATCTGATCTAACTTCTGGAGGCAGTCAAAATGATCCTTAGAATTCTTCCCTACCTTATTCCTGTGCTGAGATACAGGCTGCTCCAACCTGCTGTAAAATGCTTGATTTCGAGAGTGAGCAAAACTAATGAAAACATTGTTGGGGTAAAACCTAAAGGGAAAGGCCTAGCACCAAATTGCATTGGCCATCTGATCTAACTTCTGGAGGCAGTCAAAATGATCCTTAGAATTCTTCCCTACCTTATTCCTGTGCTGAGATACAGGCTGCTCCAACCTGCTGTAAAATGCTTGATTTCGAGAGTGAGCGAAACTAATGAAAACATTGTTGGGGTAAAACCTAAAGGGAAAGGCCTAGCACCAAATTGCATTGGCCATCTGATCTAACTTCTGGAGGCAGTCAAAATGAGTATTTGAATTCTTCCCTACCTTATTCCTGTGGTGAGATACAGGCTGCTCCAACCTGCTGTAAAATGCTTGATTTCGAGAGTGATCGAAACTAATGAAAACATTGTTGGGGTAAAACCTAAAGGGAAAGGCCTAGCACCAAATTGCATTGGCCATCTGATCTAACTTCTGGAGGCAGTCAAAATGAGTATTTGAATTCTTCCCTACCTTATTCCGGTGCTGAGATACAGGCTGCTCCAACCTGCTGTAAAATGCTTGATTTCGAGAGTGATCAAAACTAATGAAAACATTGTTGGTGTAAAACCTATAGGGAAAGGCCTAGCACCAAATACAATTTGCCATCTGATCTAACTTCTGGAGGCAGTCAAAATGATCCTTAGAATTCTTCCCTACCTTATTCCTGTGCTGAGATACAGGCTGCTCCAACCTGCTGTAAAATGCTTGTTTTCGAGAGTGAGCGAAACTAATGAAAACATTGTTGGGGTAAAACCTAAAGGGAAAGGCCTAGCACCAAATTGCATTGGCCATCTGATCTAACTTCTGGAGGCAGTCAAAATGAGTATTTGAATTCTTCCCTACCTTATTCCTGTGCTGAGATACAGGGTGCTCCAACCTGCTGTAAAATGCTTGATTTTGAGAGTGAGCGAAACTAATGAAAACATTGTTGGGGTAAAACCTAAAGGGAAAGGCCTAGCACCAAATTCCATTGGCCATCTGATCTAACTTCTGGAGGCAGTCAAAATGATCCTTAGTATTCTTCCCTACCTTATTCCTGTGCTGAGATACAGGCTGCTCCAACCTGCTGTAAAATGCTTGATTTAGAGAGTGAGCGAAACTAATGAAAACATTGTTGGGGTAAAACCTAAAGGGAAAGACCTGGCACCAAATACAATTTGCCATCTGATCTAACTTCTGGAGGCAGTCAAAATGATCCTTAGAATTCATCCCTACCTTATTCCTGTGCTGAGATACAGGCTGCTCCAACCTGCTGTAAAATGCTTGATTTCGAGAGTGATCAAAACTAATGAAAACATTGTTGGCGAAAAACCTAAAGGGAAAGGCCTAGCACCAAATTGCATTGGCCATCTGATCTAACTTCTGGAGGCAGTCAAAATGATCCTTAGAATTCTTCCCTACCTTATTCCTGTGCTGAGATACAGGCTGCTCCAACCTGCTGTAAAATGCTTGATTTCGAGAGTGAGCGAAACTAATGAAAACATTGTTGGGGTAAAACCTAAAGGGAAAGGCCTAGCACCAAATTGCATTGGCCATCTGATCTAACTTCTGGAGGCAGTCATTATGAGGATTTGAATTCTTCCCTACCTTATTCCTGTGCTGAGATACAGGCTGCTCCAACCTGCTGTAAAATGCTTGATTTCGAGAGTGATCAAAACTAATGAAAACATTGTTGGGGTAAAACCTAAAGGGAAAGGCCTAGCACCAAATTGCATTGGCCATCTGATCTACCTTCTGGAGGCAGTCAAAATGAGTATTTGAATTCTTCCCTACCTTATTCCTGTGCTGAGATACAGGCTGCTCCAACCTGCTGTAAAATGCTTGATTTCGAGAGTGAGCGAAACTAATGAAAACATTGTTGGGGTAAAACCTAAAGGGAAAGGCCTAGCACCAAATTGCATTGGCCATCTGATCTAACTTCTGGAGGCAGTCAAAATGAGTATTTGAATTCTTCCCTACCTTATTCCTGTGCTGAGATACAGGCTGCTCCAACCTGCTGTAAAATGCTTGATTTCGAGAGTGATCAAAACTAATGAAAACATTGTTGGGGTAAAACCTAAAGGGAAAGGCCTAGCACCAAATACAATTTGCCATCTGATCTAACTTCTGGAGGCAGTCAAAATGATCCTTAGAATTCTTCCCTACCTTATTCCTGTGCTGAGATACAGGCTGCTCCAACCTGCTGTAAAATGCTTGATTTCGAGAGTGAGCGAAACTAATGAAAACATTGTTGGGGTAAAACCTAAAGGGAAAGGCCTAGCACCAAATTGCATTGGCCATCTGATCTAACTTCTGGAGGCAGTCAAAATGAGTATTTGAATTCTTCCCTACCTTATTCCTGTGGTGAGATACAGGCTGCTCCAACCTGCTGTAAAATGCTTGATTTCGAGAGTGAGCGAAACTAATGAAAACATTGTTGGGGTAAAACCTAAAGGGAAAGGCCTAGCACCAAATTGCATTGGCCATCTGATCTAACTTCTGGAGGCAGTCAAAATGAGTATTTGAATTCTTCCCTACCTTATTCCTGTGCTGAGATACAGGCTGCTCCAACCTGCTGTAAAATGCTTGATTTCGAGAGTGAGCGAAACTAATGAAAACATTGTTGGGGTAAAACCTAAAGGGAAAGGCCTAGCACCAAATTGCATTGGCCATCTGATCTAACTTCTGGAGGCAGTCAAAATGAGTATTTGAATTCTTCCCTACCTTATTCCGGTGCTGAGATACAGGCTGCTCCAACCTGCTGTAAAATGCTTGATTTCGAGAGTGAGCGAAACTAATGAAAACATTGTTGGGGTAAAACCTAAAGGGAAAAACCTAGCACCAAATACAATTTGCCATCTGATCTAACTTCTGGGGGCAGTCAAAATGATCCATAGAATTCTTCCCTACCTTATTCCTGTGCTGAGATACAGGCTGCTCCAACCTGCTGTAAAATGCTTGATTTCGAGAGTGAGCGAAACTAATGAAAACATTGTTGGGGTAAAACCTAAAGGGAAAGACCTAGCACCAAATTCCATTGGCCATCTGATCTAACTTCTGGAGGCAGTCAAAATGATCCTTAGAATTCTTCCCTACCTTATTCCTGTGCTGAGATACAGGCTGCTCCAACGTGCTGTGAAGTGCTTGATTTCGAGAGTGATCCAAACTAATGAAAACATTGTTCGGGTAAAACCTAAAGGGAAAGACCTGGCACCAAATTCCATTGGCCATCTGATCTAACTTCTGGGGGCAGTCAAAATGATCCTTAGAATTCTTCCCTACCTTATTCCTGTGCTGAGATACAGGCTGCTCCAACCTGCTGTAAAATGCTTGATTTCGAGAGTGATCAAAACTAATGAAAACATTGTTGGCGAAAAACCTAAAGGGAAAGGCCTAGCACCAAATTGCATTGGCCATCTGATCTAACTTCTGGAGGCAGTCAAAATGATCCTTAGAATTCTTCCCTACCTTATTCCTGTGCTGAGATACAGGCTGCTCCAACCTGCTGTAAAATGCTTGATTTCGAGAGTGAGCGAAACTAATGAAAACATTGTTGGGGTAAAACCTAAAGGGAAAGGCCTAGCACCAAATTGCATTGGCCATCTGATCTAACTTCTGGAGGCAGTCAAAACGAGTATTTGAATTCTTCCCTACCTTATTCCTGTGGTGAGATACAGGCTGCTCCAACCTGCTGTAAAATGCTTGATTTCGAGAGTGAGCGAAACTAATGAAAACATTGTTGGGGTAAAACCTAAATGGAAAGGCCTAGCACCAAATTGCATTGGCCATCTGATCTAACTTCTGGAGGCAGTCAAAATGAGTATTTGAATTCTTCCCTACCTTATTCCTGTGCTGAGATACAGGCTGCTCCAACCTGCTGTAAAATGCTTGATTTCGAGAGTGAGCGAAACTAATGAAAACATTGTTGGGGTAAAACCTAAAGGGAAAGACCTAGCACCAAATACAATTTGCCATCTGATCTAACTTCTGGAGGCAGTCAAAATGATCCTTAGAATTCTTCCCTACCTTATTCCTGTGCTGAGATACAGGCTGCTCCAACCTGCTGTAAAATGCTTGATTTCGAGAGTGAGCGAAACTAATGAAAACATTGTTGGGGTAAAACCTAAAGGGAAAGACCTAGCACCAAATTGCATTGGCCATCTGATCTAACTTCTGGAGGCAGTCAAAATGATCCTTAGAATTCTTCCCTACCTTATTCCTGTGCTGAGATACAGGCTGCTCCAACCTGCTGTAAAATGCTTGATTTCGAGAGTGAGCGAAACTAATGAAAACATTGTTGGGGTAAAACCTAAAGGGAAAGACCTGGCACCAAATACAATTTGCCATCTGATCTAACTTCTGGAGGCAGTCAAAATGAGTATTTGAATTCTTCCCTACCTTATTCCTGTGCTGAGATACAGGCTGCTCCAACCTGCTGTAAAATGCTTGATTTCGAGAGTGAGCGAAACTAATGAAAACATTGTTGGGGTAAAACCTAAAGGGAAAGGCCTAGCACCAAATTGCATTGGCCATCTGATCTAACTTCTGGAGGCAGTCAAAATGATCCTTAGAATTCTTCCCTACCTTATTCCTGTGCTGAGATACAGGCTGCTCCAACCTGCTGTAAAATGCTTGATTTCGAGAGTGAGCGAAACTAATGAAAACATTGTTGGGGTAAAACCTAAAGGGAAAGGCCTAGCACCAAATTGCATTGGCCATCTGATCTAACTTCTGGAGGCAGTCAAAATGAGTATTTGAATTCTTCCCTACCTTATTCCTGTGCTGAGATACAGGCTGCTCCAACCTGCTGTAAAATGCTTGATTTCGAGAGTGATCAAAACTAATGAAAACATTGTTGGGGTAAAACCTAAAGGGAAAGGCCTAGCACCAAATACAATTTGCCATCTGATCTAACTTCTGGAGGCAGTCAAAATGATCCTTAGAATTCTTCCCTACCTTATTCCTGTGCTGAGATACAGGCTGCTCCAACCTGCTGTAAAATGCTTGATTTCGAGAGTGAGCGAAACTAATGAAAACATTGTTGGGGTAAAACCTAAAGGGAAAGGCCTAGCACCAAATTGCATTGGCCATCTGATCTAACTTCTGGAGGCAGTCAAAATGAGTATTTGAATTCTTCCCTACCTTATTCCTGTGGTGAGATACAGGCTGCTCCAACCTGCTGTAAAATGCTTGATTTCGAGAGTGAGCGAAACTAATGAAAACATTGTTGGGGTAAAACCTAAAGGGAAAGGCCTAGCACCAAATTGCATTGGCCATCTGATCTAACTTCTGGAGGCAGTCAAAATGAGTATTTGAATTCTTCCCTACCTTATTCCTGTGCTGAGATACAGGCTGCTCCAACCTGCTGTAAAATGCTTGATTTCGAGAGTGAGCGAAACTAATGAAAACATTGTTGGGGTAAAACCTAAAGGGAAAGGCCTAGCACCAAATTGCATTGGCCATCTGATCTAACTTCTGGAGGCAGTCAAAATGAGTATTTGAATTCTTCCCTACCTTATTCCGGTGCTGAGATACAGGCTGCTCCAACCTGCTGTAAAATGCTTGATTTCGAGAGTGAGCGAAACTAATGAAAACATTGTTGGGGTAAAACCTAAAGGGAAAAACCTAGCACCAAATACAATTTGCCATCTGATCTAACTTCTGGGGGCAGTCAAAATGATCCATAGAATTCTTCCCTACCTTATTCCTGTGCTGAGATACAGGCTGCTCCAACCTGCTGTAAAATGCTTGATTTCGAGAGTGAGCGAAACTAATGAAAACATTGTTGGGGTAAAACCTAAAGGGAAAGACCTAGCACCAAATTCCATTGGCCATCTGATCTAACTTCTGGAGGCAGTCAAAATGATCCTTAGAATTCTTCCCTACCTTATTCCTGTGCTGAGATACAGGCTGCTCCAACGTGCTGTGAAGTGCTTGATTTCGAGAGTGATCCAAACTAATGAAAACATTGTTTCGGGTAAAACCTAAAGGGAAAGACCTGGCACCAAATTCCATTGGCCATCTGATCTAACTTCTGGGGGCAGTCAAAATGATCCTTAGAATTCTTCCCTACCTTATTCCTGTGCTGAGATACAGGCTGCTCCAACCTGCTGTAAAATGCTTGATTTCGAGAGTGATCAAAACTAATGAAAACATTGTTGGCGAAAAACCTAAAGGGAAAGGCCTAGCACCAAATTGCATTGGCCATCTGATCTAACTTCTGGAGGCAGTCAAAATGATCCTTAGAATTCTTCCCTACCTTATTCCTGTGCTGAGATACAGGCTGCTCCAACCTGCTGTAAAATGCTTGATTTCGAGAGTGAGCGAAACTAATGAAAACATTGTTGGGGTAAAACCTAAAGGGAAAGGCCTAGCACCAAATTGCATTGGCCATCTGATCTAACTTCTGGAGGCAGTCAAAACGAGTATTTGAATTCTTCCCTACCTTATTCCTGTGGTGAGATACAGGCTGCTCCAACCTGCTGTAAAATGCTTGATTTCGAGAGTGAGCGAAACTAATGAAAACATTGTTGGGGTAAAACCTAAATGGAAAGGCCTAGCACCAAATTGCATTGGCCATCTGATCTAACTTCTGGAGGCAGTCAAAATGAGTATTTGAATTCTTCCCTACCTTATTCCTGTGCTGAGATACAGGCTGCTCCAACCTGCTGTAAAATGCTTGATTTCGAGAGTGAGCGAAACTAATGAAAACATTGTTGGGGTAAAACCTAAAGGGAAAGACCTAGCACCAAATACAATTTGCCATCTGATCTAACTTCTGGAGGCAGTCAAAATGATCCTTAGAATTCTTCCCTACCTTATTCCTGTGCTGAGATACAGGCTGCTCCAACCTGCTGTAAAATGCTTGATTTCGAGAGTGAGCGAAACTAATGAAAACATTGTTGGGGTAAAACCTAAAGGGAAAGACCTAGCACCAAATTGCATTGGCCATCTGATCTAACTTCTGGAGGCAGTCAAAATGATCCTTAGAATTCTTCCCTACCTTATTCCTGTGCTGAGATACAGGCTGCTCCAACCTGCTGTAAAATGCTTGATTTCGAGAGTGAGCGAAACTAATGAAAACATTGTTGGGGTAAAACCTAAAGGGAAAGACCTGGCACCAAATACAATTTGCCATCTGATCTAACTTCTGGAGGCAGTCAAAATGAGTATTTGAATTCTTCCCTACCTTATTCCTGTGCTGAGATACAGGCTGCTCCAACCTGCTGTAAAATGCTTGATTTCGAGAGTGAGCGAAACTAATGAAAACATTGTTGGGGTAAAACCTAAAGGGAAAGGCCTAGCACCAAATTGCATTGGCCATCTGATCTAACTTCTGGAGGCAGTCAAAATGATCCTTAGAATTCTTCCCTACCTTATTCCTGTGCTGAGATACAGGCTGCTCCAACCTGCTGTAAAATGCTTGATTTCGAGAGTGAGCGAAACTAATGAAAACATTGTTGGGGTAAAACCTAAAGGGAAAGGCCTAGCACCAAATTGCATTGGCCATCTGATCTAACTTCTGGAGGCAGTCAAAATGAGTATTTGAATTCTTCCCTACCTTATTCCTGTGCTGAGATACAGGCTGCTCCAACCTGCTGTAAAATGCTTGATTTCGAGAGTGAGCGAAACTAATGAAAACATTGTTGGGGTAAAACCTAAAGGGAAAGGCCTAGCACCAAATTGCATTGGCCATCTGATCTAACTTCTGGAGGCAGTCAAAATGAGTATTTGAATTCTTCCCTACCTTATTCCTGTGCTGAGATACAGGCTGCTCCAACCTGCTGTAAAATGCTTGATTTCGAGAGTGAGCGAAACTAATGAAAACATTGTTGGGGTAAAACCTAAAGGGAAAGGCCTAGCACCAAATTGCATTGGCCATCTGATCTAACTTCTGGAGGCAGTCAAAATGAGTATTTGAATTCTTCCCTACCTTATTCCTGTGCTGAGATACAGGCTGCTCCAACCTGCTGTAAAATGCTTGATTTCGAGAGTGAGCGAAACTAATGAAAACATTGTTGGGGTAAAACCTAAAGGGAAAGGCCTAGCACCAAATACAATTTGCCATCTGATCTAACTTCTGGAGGCAGTCAAAATGATCCTTAGAATTCTTCCCTACCTTATTCCTGTGCTGAGATACAGGCTGCTCCAACCTGCTGTAAAATGCTTGATTTCGAGAGTGAGCGAAACTAATGAAAACATTGTTGGGGTAAAACCTAAAGGGAAAGGCCTAGCACCAAATTGCATTGGCCATCTGATCTAACTTCTGGAGGCAGTCAAAATGAGTATTTGAATTCTTCCCTACCTTATTCCTGTGCTGAGATACAGGCTGCTCCAACCTGCTGTAAAATGCTTGATTTCGAGAGTGAGCGAAACTAATGAAAACATTGTTGGGGTAAAACCTAAAGGGAAAGGCCTAGCACCAAATTGCATTGGCCATCTGATCTAACTTCTGGAGGCAGTCAAAATGAGTATTTGAATTCTTCCCTACCTTATTCCTGTGCTGAGATACAGGCTGCTCCAACCTGCTGTAAAATGCTTGATTTCGAGAGTGAGCGAAACTAATGAAAACATTGTTGGGGTAAAACCTAAAGGGAAAGGCCTAGCACCAAATTGCATTGGCCATCTGATCTAACTTCTGGAGGCAGTCAAAATGAGTATTTGAATTCTTCCCTACCTTATTCCTGTGCTGAGATACAGGCTGCTCCAACCTGCTGTAAAATGCTTGATTTCGAGAGTGAGCGAAAACTAATGAAAACATTGTTGGGGTAAAACCTAAAGGGAAAAACCTAGCACCAAATACAATTTGCCATCTGATCTAACTTCTGGGGGCAGTCAAAATGATCCATAGAATTCTTCCCTACCTTATTCCTGTGCTGAGATACAGGCTGCTCCAACCTGCTGTAAAATGCTTGATTTCGAGAGTGAGCAAAACTAATGAAAACATTGTTGGGGTAAAACCTAAAGGGAAAGACCTAGCACCAAATTCCATTGGCCATCTGATCTAACTTCTGGAGGCAGTCAAAATGATCCTTAGAATTCTTCCCTACCTTATTCCTGTGCTGAGATACAGGCTGCTCCAACCTGCTGTAAAATGCTTGATTTCGAGAGTGATCAAAACTAATGAAAACATTGTTGGGGTAAAACCTAAAGGGAAAGACCTGGCACCAAATACAATTTGCCATCTGATCTAACTTCTGGGGGCAGTCAAAATGATCCATAGAATTCTTCCCTACCTTATTCCTGTGCTGAGATACAGGCTGCTCCAACCTGCTGTAAAATGCTTGATTTCGAGAGTGATCAAAACTAATGAAAACATTGTTGGCGAAAAAACCTAAAGGGAAAGGCCTAGCACCAAATTGCATTGGCCATCTGATCTAACTTCTGGAGGCAGTCAAAATGAGTATTTGAATTCTTCCCTACCTTATTCCTGTGCTGAGATACAGGCTGCTCCAACCTGCTGTAAAATGCTTGATTTCGAGAGTGAGCGAAACTAATGAAAACATTGTTGGGGTAAAACCTAAAGGGAAAGGCCTAGCACCAAATTGCATTGGCCATCTGATCTAACTTCTGGAGGCAGTCAAAATGAGTATTTGAATTCTTCCCTACCTTATTCCTGTGCTGAGATACAGGCTGCTCCAACCTGCTGTAAAATGCTTGATTTCGAGAGTGAGCGAAACTAATGAAAACATTGTTGGGGTAAAACCTAAAGGGAAAGGCCTAGCACCAAATTGCATTGGCCATCTGATCTAACTTCTGGAGGCAGTCAAAATGAGTATTTGAATTCTTCCCTACCTTATTCCTGTGCTGAGATACAGGCTGCTCCAACCTGCTGTAAAATGCTTGATTTCGAGAGTGAGCGAAACTAATGAAAACATTGTTGGGGTAAAACCTAAAGGGAAAGGCCTAGCACCAAATTGCATTGGCCATCTGATCTAACTTCTGGAGGCAGTCAAAATGAGTATTTGAATTCTTCCCTACCTTATTCCTGTGCTGAGATACAGGCTGCTCCAACCTGCTGTAAAATGCTTGATTTCGAGAGTGAGCGAAACTAATGAAAACATTGTTGGGGTAAAACCTAAAGGGAAAGGCCTAGCACCAAATACAATTTGCCATCTGATCTAACTTCTGGAGGCAGTCAAAATGATCCTTAGAATTCTTCCCTACCTTATTCCTGTGCTGAGATACAGGCTGCTCCAACCTGCTGTAAAATGCTTGATTTCGAGAGTGAGCGAAACTAATGAAAACATTGTTGGGGTAAAACCTAAAGGGAAAGGCCTAGCACCAAATTGCATTGGCCATCTGATCTAACTTCTGGAGGCAGTCAAAATGAGTATTTGAATTCTTCCCTACCTTATTCCTGTGCTGAGATACAGGCTGCTCCAACCTGCTGTAAAATGCTTGATTTCGAGAGTGAGCGAAACTAATGAAAACATTGTTGGGGTAAAACCTAAAGGGAAAGGCCTAGCACCAAATTGCATTGGCCATCTGATCTAACTTCTGGAGGCAGTCAAAATGAGTATTTGAATTCTTCCCTACCTTATTCCTGTGCTGAGATACAGGCTGCTCCAACCTGCTGTAAAATGCTTGATTTCGAGAGTGAGCGAAACTAATGAAAACATTGTTGGGGTAAAACCTAAAGGGAAAGGCCTAGCACCAAATTGCATTGGCCATCTGATCTAACTTCTGGAGGCAGTCAAAATGAGTATTTGAATTCTTCCCTACCTTATTCCTGTGCTGAGATACAGGCTGCTCCAACCTGCTGTAAAATGCTTGATTTCGAGAGTGAGCGAAACTAATGAAAACATTGTTGGGGTAAAACCTAAAGGGAAAGGCCTAGCACCAAATTGCATTGGCCATCTGATCTAACTTCTGGAGGCAGTCAAAATGAGTATTTGAATTCTTCCCTACCTTATTCCTGTGCTGAGATACAGGCTGCTCCAACCTGCTGTAAAATGCTTGATTTCGAGAGTGAGCGAAACTAATGAAAACATTGTTGGGGTAAAACCTAAAGGGAAAGGCCTAGCACCAAATTGCATTGGCCATCTGATCTAACTTCTGGAGGCAGTCAAAATGAGTATTTGAATTCTTCCCTACCTTATTCCTGTGCTGAGATACAGGCTGCTCCAACCTGCTGTAAAATGCTTGATTTCGAGAGTGAGCGAAACTAATGAAAACATTGTTGGGGTAAAACCTAAAGGGAAAAACCTAGCACCAAATACAATTTGCCATCTGATCTAACTTCTGGGGGCAGTCAAAATGATCCATAGAATTGTTCCCTACCTTATTCCTGTGCTGAGATACAGGCTGCTCCAACCTGCTGTAAAATGCTTGATTTCGAGAGTGAGCAAAACTAATGAAAACATTGTTGGGGTAAAACCTAAAGGGAAAGACCTAGCACCAAATTCCATTGGCCATCTGATCTAACTTCTGGAGGCAGTCAAAATGATCCTTAGAATTCTTCCCTACCTTATTCCTGTGCTGAGATACAGGCTGCTCCAACCTGCTGTAAAATGCTTGATTTCGAGAGTGAGCGAAACTAATGAAAACATTGTTGGGGTAAAACCTAAAGGGAAAGGCCTAGCACCAAATTGCATTGGCCATCTGATCTAACTTCTGGAGGCAGTCAAAATGAGTATTTGAATTCTTCCCTACCTTATTCCTGTGCTGAGATACAGGCTGCTCCAACCTGCTGTAAAATGCTTGATTTCGAGAGTGAGCGAAACTAATGAAAACATTGTTGGGGTAAAACCTAAAGGGAAAGGCCTAGCACCAAATTGCATTGGCCATCTGATCTAACTTCTGGAGGCAGTCAAAATGAGTATTTGAATTCTTCCCTACCTTATTCCTGTGCTGAGATACAGGCTGCTCCAACCTGCTGTAAAATGCTTGATTTCGAGAGTGAGCGAAACTAATGAAAACATTGTTGGGGTAAAACCTAAAGGGAAAGGCCTAGCACCAAATTGCATTGGCCATCTGATCTAACTTCTGGAGGCAGTCAAAATGAGTATTTGAATTCTTCCCTACCTTATTCCTGTGCTGAGATACAGGCTGCTCCAACCTGCTGTAAAATGCTTGATTTCGAGAGTGAGCGAAACTAATGAAAACATTGTTGGGGTAAAACCTAAAGGGAAAGGCCTAGCACCAAATTGCATTGGCCATCTGATCTAACTTCTGGAGGCAGTCAAAATGAGTATTTGAATTCTTCCCTACCTTATTCCTGTGCTGAGATACAGGCTGCTCCAACCTGCTGTAAAATGCTTGATTTCGAGAGTGAGCGAAACTAATGAAAACATTGTTGGGGTAAAACCTAAAGGGAAAGACCTAGCACCAAATACAATTTGCCATCTGATCTAACTTCTGGAGGCAGTCAAAATGATCCATAGAATTCTTCCCTACCTTATTCCTGTGCTGAGATACAGGCTGCTCCAACCTGCTGTAAAATGCTTGATTTCGAGAGTGAGCGAAACTAATGAAAACATTGTTGGGGTAAAACCTAAAGGGAAAGACCTAGCACCAAATTGCATTGGCCATCTGATCTAACTTCTGGAAGCAGTTAAAATGATCCTTAGAATTCTTCCCTACCTTATTCCTGTGCTGAGATACAGGCTGCTCCAACCTGCTGTAAAATGCTTGATTTCGAGAGTGAGCGAAACTAATGAAAACATTGTTGGGGTAAAACCTAAAGGGAAAGGCCTAGCACCAAATTGCATTGGCCATCTGATCTAACTTCTGGAGGCAGTCAAAATGAGTATTTGAATTCTTCCCTACCTTATTCCTGTGCTGAGATACAGGCTGCTCCAACCTGCTGTAAAATGCTTGATTTCGAGAGTGAGCGAAACTAATGAAAACATTGTTGGGGTAAAACCTAAAGGGAAAGACCTGGCACCAAATACAATTTGCCATCTGATCTAACTTCTGGGGGCAGTCAAAATGATCCTTAGAATTCTTCCCTACCTTATTCCTGTGCTGAGATACAGGCTGCTCCAACCTGCTGTAAAATGCTTGATTTCGAGAGTGAGCGAAACTAATGAAAACATTGTTGGGGTAAAACCTAAAGGGAAAGGCCTAGCACCAAATTGCATTGGCCATCTGATCTAACTTCTGGAGGCAGTCAAAATGATCCTTAGAATTCTTCCCTACCTTATTCCTGTGCTGAGATACAGGCTGCTCCAACCTGCTGTAAAATGCTTGATTTCGAGAGTGATCAAAACTAATGAAAACATTGTTGGCGAAAAACCTAAAGGGAAAGGCCTAGCACCAAATTGCATTGGCCATCTGATCTAACTTCTGGAGGCAGTCAAAATGATCCTTAGAATTCTTCCCTACCTTATTCCTGTGCTGAGATACAGGCTGCTCCAACCTGCTGTAAAATGCTTGATTTCGAGAGTGAGCGAAACTAATGAAAACATTGTTGGGGTAAAACCTAAAGGGAAAGGCCTAGCACCAAATTGCATTGGCCATCTGATCTAACTTCTGGAGGCAGTCAAAATGAGTATTTGAATTCTTCCCTACCTTATTCCTGTGCTGAGATACAGGCTGCTCCAACCTGCTGTAAAATGCTTGATTTCGAGAGTGAGCGAAACTAATGAAAACATTGTTGGGGTAAAACCTAAAGGGAAAGACCTGGCACCAAATACAATTTGCCATCTGATCTAACTTCTGGAGGCAGTCAAAATGATCCATAGAATTCTTCCCTACCTTATTCCTGTGCTGAGATACAGGCTGCTCCAACCTGCTGTAAAATGCTTGATTTCGAGAGTGAGCGAAACTAATGAAAACATTGTTGGGGTAAAACCTAAAGGGAAAGGCCTAGCACCAAATTGCATTGGCCATCTGATCTAACTTCTGGAGGCAGTCAAAATGATACATAGAATTCTTCCCTACCTTATTCCTGTGCTGAGATACAGGCTGCTCCAACCTGCTGTAAAATGCTTGATTTCGAGAGTGAGCGAAACTAATGAAAACATTGTTGGGGTAAAACCTAAAGGGAAAGACCTAGCACCAAATTCCATTGGCCATCTGATCTAACTTCTGGAGGCAGTCAAAATGATCCTTAGAATTCTTCCCTACCTTATTCCTGTGCTGAGATACAGGCTGCTCCAACCTGCTGTAAAATGCTTGATTTCGAGAGTGAGCGAAACTAATGAAAACATTGTTGGGGTAAAACCTAAAGGGAAAGACCTAGCACCAAATACAATTTGCCATCTGATCTAACTTCTGGAGGCAGTCAAAATGATCCATAGAATTCTTCCCTACCTTATTCCTGTGCTGAGATACAGGCTGCTCCAACCTGCTGTAAAATGCTTGATTTCGAGAGTGAGCGAAACTAATGAAAACATTGTTGGGGTAAAACCTAAAGGGAAAGACCTAGCACCAAATTGCATTGGCCATCTGATCTAACTTCTGGAGGCAGTCAAAATGATCCTTAGAATTCTTCCCTACCTTATTCCTGTGCTGAGATACAGGCTGCTCCAACCTGCTGTAAAATTCTTGATTTCGAGAGTGAGCGAAACTAATGAAAACATTGTTGGGGTAAAACCTAAAGGGAAAGGCCTAGCACCAAATTGCATTGGCCATCTGATCTAACTTCTGGAGGCAGTCAAAATGAGTATTTGAATTCTTCCCTACCTTATTCCTGTGCTGAGATACAGGCTGCTCCAACCTGCTGTAAAATGCTTGATTTCGAGAGTGAGCGAAACTAATGAAAACATTGTTGGGGTAAAACCTAAAGGGAAAGACCTGGCACCAAATACAATTTGCCATCTGATCTAACTTCTGGGGGCAGTCAAAATGATCCTTAGAATTCTTCCCTACCTTATTCCTGTGCTGAGATACAGGCTGCTCCAACCTGCTGTAAAATGCTTGATTTCGAGAGTGATCAAAACTAATGAAAACATTGTTGGCGAAAAACCTAAAGGGAAAGGCCTAGCACCAAATTGCATTGGCCATCTGATCTAACTTCTGGAGGCAGTCAAAATGATCCTTAGAATTCTTCCCTACCTTATTCCTGTGCTGAGATACAGGCTGCTCCAACCTGCTGTAAAATGCTTGATTTCGAGAGTGAGCGAAACTAATGAAAACATTGTTGGGGTAAAACCTAAAGGGAAAGGCCTAGCACCAAATTGCATTGGCCATCTGATCTAACTTCTGGAGGCAGTCAAAATGAGTATTTGAATTCTTCCCTACCTTATTCCTGTGCTGAGATACAGGCTGCTCCAACCTGCTGTAAAATGCTTGATTTCGAGAGTGAGCGAAACTAATGAAAACATTGTTGGGGTAAAACCTAAAGGGAAAGGCCTAGCACCAAATTGCATTGGCCATCTGATCTAACTTCTGGAGGCAGTCAAAATGAGTATTTGAATTCTTCCCTACCTTATTCCTGTGCTGAGATACAGGCTGCTCCAACCTGCTGTAAAATGCTTGATTTCGAGAGTGAGCGAAACTAATGAAAACATTGTTGGGGTAAAACCTAAAGGGAAAGACCTAGCACCAAATACAATTTGCCATCTGATCTAACTTCTGGAGGCAGTCAAAATGATCCTTAGAATTCTTCCCTACCTTATTCCTGTGCTGAGATACAGGCTGCTCCAACCTGCTGTAAAATGCTTGATTTCGAGAGTGAGCGAAACTAATGAAAACATTGTTGGGGTAAAACCTAAAGGGAAAGACCTAGCACCAAATTGCATTGGCCATCTGATCTAACTTCTGGAGGCAGTCAAAATGATCCTTAGAATTCTTCCCTACCTTATTCCTGTGCTGAGATACAGGCTGCTCCAACCTGCTGTAAAATGCTTGATTTCGAGAGTGATCGAAACTAATGAAAACATTGTTGGGGTAAAACCTAAAGGCAAAGACCTGGCACCAAATACAATTTCCCATCTGATCTAACTTCTGGAGGCAGTCAAAATGAGTATTTGAATTCTTCCCTACCTTATTCCTGTGCTGAGATACAGGCTGCTCCAACCTGCTGTAAAATGCTTGATTTCGAGAGTGAGCGAAACTAATGAAAACATTGTTGGGGTAAAACCTAAAGGGAAAGGCCTAGCACCAAATTGCATTGGCCATCTGATCTAACTTCTGGAGGCAGTCAAAATGATCCTTAGAATTCTTCCCTACCTTATTCCTGTGCTGAGATACAGGCTGCTCCAACCTGCTGTAAAATGCTTGATTTCGAGAGTGAGCGAAACTAATGAAAACATTGTTGGGGTAAAACCTAAAGGGAAAGACCTAGCACCAAATTCCATTGGCCATCTGATCTAAATTCTGGAGGCAGTCAAAATGATCCTTAGAATTCTTCCCTACCTTATTCCTGTGCTGAGATACAGGCTGCTCCAACCTGCTGTAAAATGCTTGATTTCGAGAGTGATCAAAACTAATGAAAACATTGTTGGCGAAAAACCTAAAGGGAAAGGCCTAGCACCAAATTGCATTGGCCATCTGATCTAACTTCTGGAGGCAGTCAAAATGATCCTTAGAATTCTTCCCTACCTTATTCCTGTGCTGAGATACAGGCTGCTCCAACCTGCTGTAAAATGCTTGATTTCGAGAGTGAGCGAAACTAATGAAAACATTGTTGGGGTAAAACCTAAAGGGAAAGGCCTAGCACCAAATTCCATTGGCCATCTGATCTAACTTCTGGAGGCAGTCAAAATGAGTATTTGAATTCTTCCCTACCTTATTCCTGTGCTGAGATACAGGCTGCTCCAACCTGCTGTAAAATGCTTGATTTCGAGAGTGAGCGAAACTAATGAAAACATTGTTGGGGTAAAACCTAAAGGGAAAGACCTAGCACCAAATACAATTTGCCATCTGATCTAACTTCTGGAGGCAGTCAAAATGATCCATAGAATTCTTCCCTACCTTATTCCTGTGCTGAGATACAGGCTGCTCCAACCTGCTGTAAAATGCTTGATTTCGAGAGTGAGCGAAACTAATGAAAACATTGTTGGGGTAAAACCTAAAGGGAAAGGCCTAGCACCAAATTGCATTGGCCATCTGATCTAACTTCTGGAGGCAGTCAAAATGATACATAGAATTCTTCCCTACCTTATTCCTGTGCTGAGATACAGGCTGCTCCAACCTGCTGTAAAATGCTTGATTTCGAGAGTGAGCGAAACTAATGAAAACATTGTTGGGGTAAAACCTAAAGGGAAAGACCTAGCACCAAATACAATTTGCCATCTGATCTAACTTCTGGAGGCAGTCAAAATGAGTATTTGAATTCTTCCCTACCTTATTCCTGTGCTGAGATACAGGCTGCTCCAACCTGCTGTAAAATGCTTGATTTCGAGAGTGAGCGAAACTAATGAAAACATTGTTGGGGTAAAACCTAAAGGGAAAGACCTAGCACCAAATACAATTTGCCATCTGATCTAACTTCTGGAGGCAGTCAAAATGAGTATTTGAATTCTTCCCTACCTTATTCCTGTGCTGAGATACAGGCTGCTCCAACCTGCTGTAAAATGCTTGATTTCGAGAGTGAGCGAAACTAATGAAAACATTGTTGGGGTAAAACCTAAAGGGAAAGGCCTAGCACCAAATTGCATTGGCCATCTGATCTAACTTCTGGAGGCAGTCAAAATGAGTATTTGAATTATTCCCTACCTTATTCCTGTGCTGAGATACAGGCTGCTCCAACCTGCTGTAAAATGCTTGATTTCGAGAGTGAGCGAAACTAATGAAAACATTGTGGGGGTAAAACCTAAAGGGAAAGACCTAGCACCAAATACAATTTGCCATCTGATCTAACTTCTGTGGGCAGTCAAAATGATCCATAGAATTCTTCCCTACCTTATTCCTGTGCTGAGATACAGGCTGCTCCAACCTGCTGTAAAATGCTTGATTTCGAGAGTGAGCGAAACTAATGAAAACATTGTTGGGGTAAAACCTAAAGGGAAAGACCTAGCACCAAATACAATTTGCCATCTGATCGAACTTCTGGAGGCAGTCAAAATGATCCTTAGAATTCTTCCCTACCTTATTCCTGTGCTGAGATACAGGCTGCTCCAACCTGCTGTAAAATGCTTGATTTCGAGAGTGAGCGAAACTAATGAAAATATTGTTGGGGTAAAACCTAAAGGGAAAGGCCTAGCACCAAATTGCATTGGCCATCTGATCTAACTTCTGGAGGCAGTCAAAATGAGTATTTGAATTCTTCCCTACCTTATTCCTGTGCTGAGATACAGGCTGCTCCAACCTGCTGTAAAATGCTTGATTTCGAGAGTGAGCGAAACTAATGAAAACATTGTTGGGGTAAAACCTAAAGGGAAAGGCCTAGCACCAAATTGCATTGGCCATCTGATCTAACTTCTGGAGGCAGTCAAAATGAGTATTTGAATTCTTCCCTACCTTATTCCTGTGCTGAGATACAGGCTGCTCCAACCTGCTGTAAAATGCTTGATTTCGAGAGTGAGCGAAACTAATGAAAACATTGTTGGGGTAAAACCTAAAGGGAAAGGCCTAGCACCAAATTGCATTGGCCATCTGATCTAACTTCTGGAGGCAGTCAAAATGAGTATTTGAATTCTTCCCTACCTTATTCCTGTGCTGAGATACAGGCTGCTTCAACCTGCTGTAAAATGCTTGATTTCGAGAGTGAGCGAAACTAATGAAAACATTGTTGGGGTAAAACCTAAAGGGAAAGACCTAGCACCAAATACAATTTGCCATCTGATCTAACTTCTGGAGGCAGTCAAAATGATCCTTAGAATTCTTCCCTACCTTATTCCTGTGCTGAGATACAGGCTGCTCCAACCTGCTGTAAAATGCTTGATTTCGAGAGTGATCAAAACTAATGAAAACATTGTTGGCGAAAAACCTAAAGGGAAAGGCCTAGCACCAAATTGCATTGGCCATCTGATCTAACTTCTGGAGGCAGTCAAAATGATCCTTAGAATTCTTCCCTACCTTATTCCTGTGCTGAGATACAGGCTGCTCCAACCTGCTGTAAAATGCTTGATTTCGAGAGTGAGCGAAACTAATGAAAACATTGTTGGGGTAAAACCTAAAGGGAAAGACCTAGCACCAAATACAATTTGCCATCTGATCTAACTTCTGGAGGCAGTCAAAATGATCCTTAGAATTCTTCCCTACCTTATTCCTGTGCTGAGATACAGGCTGCTCCAACCTGCTGTAAAATGCTTGATTTCGAGAGTGAGCGAAACTAATGAAAACATTGTTGGGGTAAAACCTAAAGGGAAAGACCTAGCACCAAATTGCATTGGCCATCTGATCTAACTTCTGGAGGCAGTCAAAATGATCCTTAGAATTCTTCCCTACCTTATTCCTGTGCTGAGATACAGGCTGCTCCAACCTGCTGTAAAATGCTTGATTTCGAGAGTGAGCGAAACTAATGAAAACATTGTTGGGGTAAAACCTAAAGGCAAAGACCTGGCACCAAATACAATTTCCCATCTGATCTAACTTCTGGAGGCAGTCAAAATGAGTATTTGAATTCTTCCCTACCTTATTCCTGTGCTGAGATACAGGCTGCTCCAACCTGCTGTAAAATGCTTGATTTCGAGAGTGAGCGAAACTAATGAAAACATTGTTGGGGTAAAACCTAAAGGGAAAGGCCTAGCACCAAATTGCATTGGCCATCTGATCTAACTTCTGGAGGCAGTCAAAATGATCCTTAGAATTCTTCCCTACCTTATTCCTGTGCTGAGATACAGGCTGCTCCAACCTGCTGTAAAATGCTTGATTTCGAGAGTGAGCGAAACTAATGAAAACATTGTTGGGGTAAAACCTAAAGGGAAAGACCTAGCACCAAATTCCATTGGCCATCTGATCTAACTTCTGGAGGCAGTCAAAATGATCCTTAGAATTCTTCCCTACCTTATTCCTGTGCTGAGATACAGGCTGCTCCAACCTGCTGTAAAATGCTTGATTTCGAGAGTGATCAAAACTAATGAAAACATTGTTGGCGAAAAACCTAAAGGGAAAGGCCTAGCACCAAATTGCATTGGCCATCTGATCTAACTTCTGGAGGCAGTCAAAATGATCCTTAGAATTCTTCCCTACCTTATTCCTGTGCTGAGATACAGGCTGCTCCAACCTGCTGTAAAATGCTTGATTTCGAGAGTGAGCGAAACTAATGAAAACATTGTTGGGGTAAAACCTAAAGGGAAAGGCCTAGCACCAAATTCCATTGGCCATCTGATCTAACTTCTGGAGGCAGTCAAAATGAGTATTTGAATTCTTCCCTACCTTATTCCTGTGCTGAGATACAGGCTGCTCCAACCTGCTGTAAAATCCTTGATTTCGAGAGTGAGCGAAACTAATGAAAACATTGTTGGGGTAAAACCTAAAGGGAAAGACCTAGCACCAAATACAATTTGCCATCTGATCTAACTTCTGGAGGCAGTCAAAATGATCCATAGAATTCTTCCCTACCTTATTCCTGTGCTGAGATACAGGCTGCTCCAACCTGCTGTAAAATGCTTGATTTCGAGAGTGAGCGAAACTAATGAAAACATTGTTGGGGTAAAACCTAAAGGGAAAGGCCTAGCACCAAATTGCATTGGCCATCTGATCTAACTTCTGGAGGCAGTCAAAATGATACATAGAATTCTTCCCTACCTTATTCCTGTGCTGAGATACAGGCTGCTCCAACCTGCTGTAAAATGCTTGATTTCGAGAGTGAGCGAAACTAATGAAAACATTGTTGGGGTAAAACCTAAAGGGAAAGACCTAGCACCAAATACAATTTGCCATCTGATCTAACTTCTGGAGGCAGTCAAAATGAGTATTTGAATTCTTCCCTACCTTATTCCTGTGCTGAGATACAGGCTGCTCCAACCTGCTGTAAAATGCTTGATTTCGAGAGTGAGCGAAACTAATGAAAACATTGTTGGGGTAAAACCTAAAGGGAAAGACCTAGCACCAAATACAATTTGCCATCTGATCTAACTTCTGGAGGCAGTCAAAATGAGTATTTGAATTCTTCCCTACCTTATTCCTGTGCTGAGATACAGGCTGCTCCAACCTGCTGTAAAATGCTTGATTTCGAGAGTGAGCGAAACTAATGAAAACATTGTTGGGGTAAAACCTAAAGGGAAAGGCCTAGCACCAAATTGCATTGGCCATCTGATCTAACTTCTGGAGGCAGTCAAAATGAATATTTGAATTCTTCCCTACCTTATTCCTGTGCTGAGATACAGGCTGCTCCAACCTGCTGTAAAATGCTTGATTTCGAGAGTGAGCGAAACTAATGAAAACATTGTGGGGGTAAAACCTAAAGGGAAAGACCTAGCACCAAATACAATTTGCCATCTGATCTAACTTCAGTGGGCAGTCAAAATGATCCATAGAATTCTTCCCTACCTTATTCCTGTGCTGAGATACAGGCTGCTCCAACCTGCTGTAAAATGCTTGATTTCGAGAGTGAGCGAAACTAATGAAAACATTGTTGGGGTAAAACCTAAAGGGAAAGACCTAGCACCAAATACAATTTGCCATCTGATCGAACTTCTGGAGGCAGTCAAAATGATCCTTAGAATTCTTCCCTACCTTATTCCTGTGCTGAGATACAGGCTGCTCCAACCTGCTGTAAAATGCTTGATTTCGAGAGTGATCGAAACTAATGAAAATATTGTTGGGGTAAAACCTAAAGGGAAAGGCCTAGCACCAAATTGCATTGGCCATCTGATCTAACTTCTGGAGGCAGTCAAAATGAGTATTTGAATTCTTCCCTACCTTATTCCTGTGCTGAGATACAGGCTGCTCCAACCTGCTGTAAAATGCTTGATTTCGAGAGTGAGCGAAACTAATGAAAACATTGTTGGGGTAAAACCTAAAGGGAAAGGCCTAGCACCAAATTGCATTGGCCATCTGATCTAACTTCTGGAGGCAGTCAAAATGAGTATTTGAATTCTTCCCTACCTTATTCCTGTGCTGAGATACAGGCTGCTCCAACCTGCTGTAAAATGCTTGATTTTGAGAGTGAGCAAAACTAATGAAAACATTGTTGGGGTAAAACCTAAAGGGAAAGACCTAGCACCAAATACAATATGCCATCTGATCTAACTTCTGGAGGCAGTCAAAATGAGTATTTGAATTCTTCCCTACCTTATTCCTGTGCTGAGATACAGGCTGCTCCAACCTGCTGTATAAATGCTTGATTTCGAGAGTGAGCGAAACTAATGAAAACATTGTTGGGGTAAAACCTAAAGGGAAAGACCTAGCACCAAATTGCATTGGCCATCTGATCTAACTTCTGGAGGCAGTCAAAATGATCCTTAGAATTCTTCCCTACCTTATTCCTGTGCTGAGATACAGGCTGCTCCAACCTGCTGTAAAATGCTTGATTTCGAGAGTGAGCGAAACTAATGAAAACATTGTTCGGGTAAAGCCTAAAGGGAAAGACCTAGCACCAAATCCAATTTGCCATCTGATCTAACTTCTGGAGGCAGTCAAAATGATCCTTAGAATTCTTCCCTACCTTATTCCTGTGCTGAGATACAGGCTGCTCCAACCTGCTGTAAAATGCTTGATTTCGAGAGTGAGCGAAACTAATGAAAACATTGTTGGGGTAAAACCTAAAGGGAAAGGCCTAGCACCAAATTCCATTGGCCATCTGATCTAACTTCTGGAGGCAGTCAAAATGAGTATTTGAATTCTTCCCTACCTTATTCCTGTGCTGAGATACAGGCTGCTCCAACCTGCTGTAAAATGCTTGATTTCGAGAGTGAGCGAAACTAATGAAAACATTGTTGGGGTAAAACCTAAAGGGAAAGACCTAGCACCAAATTCCATTGGCCATCTGATCTAACTTCTGGAGGCAGTCAAAATGATCCATAGAATTCTTCCCTACCTTATTCCTGTGCTGAGATACAGGCTGCTCCAATCTGCTGTAAAATGCTTGATTTCGAGAGTGATCAAAACTAATGAAAACATTGTTGGCGAAAAACCTAAAGGGAAAGGCCTAGCACCAAATTGCATTGGCCATCTGATCTAACTTCTGGAGGCAGTCAAAATGATCCTTAGAATTCTTCCCTACCTTATTCCTGTGCTGAGATACAGGCTGCTCCAACCTGCTGTAAAATGCTTGATTTCGAGAGTGAGCGAAACTAATGAAAACATTGTTGGGGTAAAACCTAAAGGGAAAGGCCTAGCACCAAATTGCATTGGCCATCTGATCTAACTTCTGGAGGCAGTCAAAATGAGTATTTGAATTCTTCCCTACCTTATTCCTGTGGTGAGATACAGGCTGCTCCAACCTGCTGTAAAATGCTTGATTTCGAGAGTGAGCGAAACTAATGAAAACATTGCTGGGGTAAAACCTAAAGGGAAAGGCCTAGCACCAAATTGCATTGGCCATCTGATCTAACTTCTGGAGGCAGTCAAAATGAGTATTTGAATTCTTCCCTGCCTTATTACTGTGCTGAGATACAGGCTGCTCCAACCTGCTGTAAAATGCTTGATTTCGAGAGTGAGCGAAACTAATGAAAACATTGTTGGGGTAAAATCTAAAGGGAAAGGCCTAGCACCAAATTGCATTGGCCATCTGATCTAACTTCTGGAGGCAGTCAAAATGAGTATTTGAATTCTTCCCTGCCTTATTACTGTGCTGAGATACAGGCTGCTCCAACCTGCTGTAAAATGCTTGATTTCGAGAGTGAGCGAAACTAATGAAAACATTGTTGGGGTAAAACCTAAAGGGAAAGGCCTAGCACCAAATTGCATTGGCCATCTGATCTAACTTCTGGAGGCAGGCAAAATGATCCTTAGAATTCTTCCCTACCTTATTCCTGTGCTGAGATACAGGCTGCTCCAACCTGCTGTAAAATGCTTGATTTCGAGAGTGAGCAAAACTAATGAAAACATTGTTGGGGTAAAACCTAAAGGGAAAGGCCTAGCACCAAATTGCATTGGCCATCTGATCTAACTTCTGGAGGCAGTCAAAATGAGTATTTGAATTCTTCCCTACCTTATTCCTGTGCTGAGATACAGGCTGCTCCAACCTGCTGTAAAATGCTTGATTTCGAGAGTGATCAAAACTAATGAAAACATTGTTGGGGTAAAACCTAAAGGGAAAGGCCTAGCACCAAATACCATTTGCCATCTAATCTAACTTCTGGAAGCAGTCAAAATGAGTATTTGAATTCTTCCCTACCTTATTCCTGTGGTGAGATACAGGCTGCTCCAACCTGCTGTAAAATGCTTGATTTCGAGAGTGAGCGAAACTAATGAAAACATTGTTGGGGTAAAACCTAAAGGGAAAGGCCTAGCACCAAATTGCATTGGCCATCTGATCTAACTTCTGGAGGCAGGCAAAATGATCCTTAGAATTCTTCCCTACCTTATTCCTGAGCTGAGATACAGGCTGCTCCAACCTGCTGTAAAATGCTTGATTTCGAGAGTGAGCGAAACTAATGAAAACATTGTTGGGGTAAAACCTAAAGGGAAAGGCCTAGCACCAAATTGCATTGGCCATCTGATCTAACTTCTGGAGGCAGTCAAAATGAGTATTTGAATTGTTCCCTACCTTATTCCTGTGCTGAGATACAGGCTGCTCCAACCTGCTGTAAAATGCTTGATTTCGAGAGTGAGCGAAACTAATGAAAACATTGTTGGGAAAAACCTAAAGGGAAAGGCCTTTCACCAAATACCATTTGCCATCTGATCTAACTTCTGGAAGCAGTCAAAATGAGTATTTGAATTCTTCCCTACCTTATTCCTGTGCTGAGATACAGGCTGCTCCAACCTGCTGTAAAATGCTTGATTTCGAGAGTGAGCGAAACTAATGAAAACATTGTTGGGGTAAAACCTAAAGGGAAAGGCCTAGCACCAAATACCATTTGCCATCTGATCTAACTTCTGGAAGCAGTCAAAATGAGTATTTGAATTCTTCCCTACCTTATTCCTGTGCTGAGATACAGGCTGCTCCAACCTGCTGTAAAATTTTTGATTTCGAGAGTGATCGAAACTAATGAAAACATTGTTGGGGTAAAACCTAAAGGGAAAGGCCTAGCACCAAATTGCATTGGCCATCTGATCTAACTTCTGGAAGCAGTCAAAATGAGTATTTGAATTCTTCCCTACCTTATTCCTGTGCTGAGATACAGGCTGCTCCAACCTGCTGTAAAATGCTTGATTTCGAGAGTGAGCGAAACTAATGAAAACATTGTTGGGAAAAACCTAAAGGGAAAGGCCTAGCACCAAATACCAGTTGCCAACTGGTCTAACTTCTGGAAGCAGTCAAAATGAGTATTTGAATTCTTCCCTACCTTATTCCTGTGCTGAGATACAGGCTGCTCCAACCTGCTGTAAAATGCTTGATTTCGAGAGTGAGCGAAACTAATGAAAACATTGTTAGGGTAAAACCTAAAGGGAAAGGCCTAGCACCAAATTGCATTTGCCATCTGATCTAACTTCTGGAGGCAGTCAAAATGAGTATTTGAATTCTTCCCTACCTTATTCCTGTGCTGAGATACAGGCTGCTCCAACCTGCTGTAAAATGCTTGATTTCGAGATTGAGCGAAACTAATGAAAACATTGTTGGGGTAAAACCTAAAGGGAAAGGCCTAGCACCAAATTGCATTGGCCATCTGATCTAACTTCTGGAGGCAGGCAAAATGATCCTTAGAATTCTTCCCTACCTTATTCCTGTGCTGAGATACAGGCTGCTCCAACCTGCTGTAAAATGCTTGATTTCGAGAGTGATCAAAACTAATGAAAACATTGTTGGGGTAAAACCTAAAGGGAAAGGCCTAGCACCAAATTGCATTGGCCATCTGATCTAACTTCTGGAGGCAGTCAAAATGAGTATTTGAATTCTTCCCTACCTTATTCCTGTGCTGAGATACAGGGTGCTCCAACCTGCTGTAAAATGCTTGATTTCGAGATTGAGCGAAACTAATGAAAACATTGTTGGGGTAAAACCTAAAGGGAAAGGCCTAGCACCAAATTGCATTGGCCATCTGATCTAACTTCTGGAGGCAGTCAAAATGATCCTTAGAATTCTTCCCTACCTTATTCCTGTGGTGAGATACAGGCTGCTCCAACCTGCTGTAAAATGCTTGATTTCGAGAGTGAGCGAAACTAATGAAAACATTGTTGGCGTAAAACCTAAAGGGAAAGGCCTAGCACCAAATACCATTTGCCATCTGATCTAACTTCTGGAAGCAGTCAAAATGAGTATTTGAATTCTTCCCTACCTTATTCCTGTGCTGAGATACAGGCTGCTCCAACCTGCTGTAAAATTTTTGATTTCGAGAGTGATCGAAACTAATGAAAACATTGTTGGGGTAAAACCTAAAGGGAAAGGCCTAGCACCAAATTGCATTGGCCATCTGATCTAACTTCTGGAAGCAGTCAAAATGAGTATTTGAATTCTTCCCTACCTTATTCCTGTGCTGAGATACAGGCTGCTCCAACCTGCTGTAAAATGCTTGATTTCAAGAGTGAGCGAAACTAATGAAAACATTGTTGGGAAAAACCTAAAGGGAAAGGCCTAGCACCAAATACCAGTTGCCAACTGATCTAACTTCTGGAAGCAGTCAAAATGAGTATTTGAATTCTTCCCTACCTTATTCCTGTGCTGAGATACAGGCTGCTCCAACCTGCTGTAAAATGCTTGATTTCGAGAGTGAGCGAAACTAATGAAAACATTGTTAGGGTAAAACCTAAAGGGAAAGGCCTAGCACCAAATTGCATTTGCCATCTGATCTAACTTCTGGAGGCAGTCAAAATGAGTATTTGAATTCTTCCCTACCTTATTCCTGTGCTGAGATACAGGGTGCTCCAACCTGCTGTAAAATGCTTGATTTCGAGAGTGAGCGAAACTAATGAAAACATTGTTGGGGTAAAACCTAAAGGGAAAGGCCTAGCACCAAATTGCATTGGCCATCTGACCTAACTTCTGGAGGCAGTCAAAATGAGTATTTGAATTTTTCACTACCTTATTCCTGTGCTGAGATACAGGCTGCTCCAACCTGCTGTAAAATGCTTGATTTCGAGAGTGAGCGAAACTAATGAAAACATTGTTGGGGTAAAACCTAAAGGGAAAGGCCTAGCACCAAATTGCATTGGCCATCTGATCTAACTTCTGGAGGCAGTCAAAATGATCCTTAGAATTCTTCCCTACCTTATTCCTGTGCTGAGATACAGGCTGCTCCAACCTGCTGTAAAATGCTTGATTTCGAGAGTGATCAAAACTAATGAAAACATTGTTGGGGTAAAACCTAAAGGGAAAGGCCTAGCACCAAATTGCATTGGCCATCTGATCTAACTTCTGGAGGCAGTCAAAATGAGTATTTGAATTCTTCCCTACCTTATTCCTGTGCTGAGATACAGGGTGCTCCAACCTGCTGTAAAATGCTTGATTTCGAGATTGAGCGAAACTAATGAAAACATTGTTGGGGTAAAACCTAAAGGGAAAGGCCTAGCACCAAATTGCATTGGCCATCTGATCTAACTTCTGGAGGCAGTCAAAATGATCCTTAGAATTCTTCCCTACCTTATTCCTGTGCTGAGATACAGGCTGCTCCAATCTGCTGTAAAATTTTTGATTTCGAGAGTGATCGAAACTAATGAAAACATTGTTGGGGTAAAACCTAAAGGGAAAGGCCTAGCACCAAATTGCATTGGCCATCTGATCTAACTTCTGGAAGCAGTCAAAATGAGTATTTGAATTCTTCCCTACCTTATTCCTGTGCTGAGATACAGCGTGCTTCACCCTGCTGGAAAATGCTTGATTTCGAGAGTGATCGAAACTAATGAAAACATTGTTGGGGTAAAACCTAAAAGGAAAGGCCTAGCACCAAATTGCATTGGCCATCTGATCTAACTTCTGGAGGCAGGCAAAATGAGTATTTGAATTTTTCCCTACCTTATTCCTGTGCTGAGATACAGGCTGCTCCAACCTGCTGTAAAATGCTTGATTTCGAGAGTGAGCGAAACTAATGAAAACATTGTTGGGGTAAAACCTAAAGGGAAAGGCCTAGCACCAAATTGCATTGGCCATCTGATCTAACTTCTGGAGGCAGTCAAAATGAGTATTTGAATTCTTCCCTACCTTATTCCTGTGCTGAGATACAGGCTGCTCCAACCTGCTGTAAAATGCTTGATTTCGAGAGTGAGCGAAACTAATGAAAACATTGTTGGGGTAAAACCTAAAGGGAAAGGCCTAGCACCAAATTGCGTTGGCCATCTGATCTAACTTCTGGAGGCAGTCAAAATGAGGATTTGAATTCTTCCCTACCTTATTCCTGTGCTGAGATACAGGCTGCTCCAACCTGCTGTAAAATGCTTGATTTCGAGAGTGAGCGAAACTAGTGAAAACATTGTTGGGGTAAAACCTAAAGGGAAAGGCCTCGCACCAAATAACATTTGCCATCTGATCTAACTTCTGGAAGCAGTCAAAATGAGTATTTGAATTCTTCCCTACCTTATTCCTGTGCTGAGATACAGGCTGCTCCAACCTGCTGTAAAATGCTTGATTTCGAGAGTGAGCGAAACTAATGAAAACATTGTTGGGGTAAAACCTAAAGGGAAAGGCCTAGCACCAAATTGCATTGGCCATCTGATCTAACTTCTGGAGGCAGGCAAAATGATCCTTAGAATTCTTCCCTACCTTATTCCTGTGCTGAGATACAGGCTGCTCCAACCTGCTGTAAAATGCTTGATTTCGAGAGTGATCAAAACTAATGAAAACATTGTTGGGGTAAAACCTAAAGGGAAAGGCCTAGCACCAAATTGCATTGGCCATCTGATCTAACTTCTGGAGGCAGTCAAAATGAGTATTTGAATTCTTCCCTACCTTATTCCTGTGCTGAGATACAGGGTGCTCCAACCTGCTGTAAAATGCTTGATTTCGAGATTGAGCGAAACTAATGAAAACATTGTTGGGGTAAAACCTAAAGGGAAAGGCCTAGCACCAAATTGCATTGGCCATCTGATCTAACTTCTGGAGGCAGGCAAAATGATCCTTAGTATTCTTCCCTACCTTATTCCTGTGCTGAGATACAGGCTGCTCCAATCTGCTGTAAAATTTTTGATTTCGAGAGTGATCGAAACTAATGAAAACATTGTTGGGGTAAAACCTAAAGGGAAAGGCCTAGCACCAAATTGCATTGGCCATCTGATCTAACTTCTGGAGGCAGTCAAAATGAGTATTTGAATTCTTCCCTACCTTATTCCTGTGCTGAGATACAGCGTGCTTCACCCTGCTGGAAAATGCTTGATTTCGAGAGTGATCGAAACTAATGAAAACATTGTTGGGGTAAAACCTAAAAGGAAAGGCCAAGAACCAAATTGCATTGGCCATCTGATCTAACTTCTGGAGGCAGGCAAAATGAGTATTTGAATTCTTCCCTACCTTATTCCTGTGCTGAGATACAGGGTGCTCCAACCTGCTGTAAAATGCTTGATTTCGAGATTGAGCGAAACTAATGAAAACATTGTTGGGGTAAAACCTAAAGGGAAAGGCCTAGCACCAAATTGCATTGGCCATCTGATCTAACTTCTGGAGGCAGTCAAAATGATCCTTAGAATTCTTCCCTACCTTATTCCTGTGCTGAGATACAGGCTGCTCCAATCTGCTGTAAAATTTTTGATTTCGAGAGTGAGCGAAACTAATGAAAACATTGTTGGGGTAAAACCTAAAGGGAAAGGCCTAGGACCAAATTGCATTGGCCATCTGATCTAACTTCTGGAAGCAGTCAAAATGAGTATTTGAATTCTTCCCTACCTTATTCCTGTGCTGAGATACAGCGTGCTTCACCCTGCTGGAAAATGCTTGATTTCGAGAGTGATCGAAACTAATGAAAACATTGTTGGGGTAAAACCTAAAAGGAAAGGCCTAGCACCAAATTGCATTGGCCATCTGATCTAACTTCTGGAGGCAGTCAAAATGAGTATTTGAATTTTTCCCTACCTTATTCCTGTGCTGAGATACAGGCTGCTCCAACCTGCTGTAAAATGCTTGATTTCGAGAGTGATCGAAACTAATGAAAACATTGTTGGGGTAAAACCTAAAGGGAAAGGCCTAGCACCAAATTGCATTGGCCATCTGATCTAACTTCTGGAGGCAGTCAAAATGAGTATTTGAATTCTTCCCTACCTTATTCCTGTGCTGAGATACAGGCTGCTCCAACCTGCTGTAAAATGCTTGATTTCGAGAGTGAGCGAAACTAATGAAAACATTGTTGGGGTAAAACCTAAAGGGAAAGGCCTAGCACCAAATTGCATTGGCCATCTGATCTAACTTCTGGAGGCAGTCAAAATGAGGATTTGAATTCTTCCCTACCTTATTACTGTGCTGAGATACAGGCTGCTCCAACCTGCTGTAAAATGCTTGATTTCGAGAGTGAGCGAAACTAGTGAAAACATTGTTGGGGTAAAACCTAAAGGGAAAGGCCTCGCACCAAATACCATTTGCCATCTGATCTAACTTCTGGAGGCAGTCAAAATGAGTATTTGAATTCTTCCCTACCTTATTCCTGTGCTGAGATACAGGCTGCTCCAACCTGCTGTAAAATGCTTGATTTCGAGAGTGAGCGAAACTAATGAAAACATTGTTGGGGTAAAACCTAAAGGGAAAGGCCTAGCACCAAATTGCATTGGCCATCTGATCTAACTTCTGGAGGCAGGCAAAATGATCCTTAGAATTCTTCCCTACCTTATTCCTGTGCTGAGATACAGGCTGCTCCAATCTGCTGTAAAATTTTTGATTTCGAGAGTGATCGAAACTAATGAAAACATTGTTGGGGTAAAACCTAAAGGGAAAGGCCTAGCACCAAATTGCATTGGCCATCTGATCTAACTTCTGGAGGCAGTCAAAATGAGTATTTGAATTCTTCCCTACCTTATTCCTGTGCTGAGATACAGGGTGCTTCACCCAGCTGGAAAATGCTTGATTTCGAGAGTGATCGAAACTAATGAAAAAATTGTTGGGGTAAAACCTAAAAGGAAAGGCCTAGAACCAAATTGCATTGGCCATCTGATCTAACTTCTGGAGGCAGGCAAAATGAGTATTTGAATTTTTCCCTACCTTATTCCTGTGCTGAGATACAGGCTGCTCCAACCTGCTGTAAAATGCTTGATTTCGAGATTGAGCGAAACTAATGAAAACATTGTTGGGGTAAAACCTAAAGGGAAAGGCCTAGCACCAAATTGCATTGGCCATCTGATCTAACTTCTGGAGGCAGTCAAAATGAGTATTTGAATTCTTCCCTACCTTATTCCTGTGCTGAGATACAGGCTGCTCCAACCTGCTGTAAAATGCTTGATTTCGAGAGTGAGCGAAACTAATGAAAACATTGTTGGGGTAAAACCTAAAGGGAAAGGCCTAGCACCAAATTGCATTGGCCATCTGATCTAACTTCTGGAGGCAGTCAAAATGAGTATTTGAATTCTTCCCTACCTTATTCCTGTGCTGAGATACAGGCTGCTCCAACCTGCTGTAAAATGCTTGATTTCGAGAGTGAGCGAAACTAGTGAAAACATTGTTGGGGTAAAACCTAAAGGGAAAGGCCTCGCACCAAATACCATTTGCCATCTGATCTAACTTCTGGAAGCAGTCAAAATGAGTATTTGAATTCTTCCCTACCTTATTCCTGTGCTGAGATACAGGCTGCTCCAACCTGCTGTAAAATGCTTGATTTCGAGAGTGAGCGAAACTAATGAAAACATTGTTGGGGTAAAACCTAAAGGGAAAGGCCTAGCACCAAATTGCATTGGCCATCTGATCTAACTTCTGGAGGCAGTCAAAATGAGTATTTGAATTCTTCCCTACCTTATTCCTGTGCTGAGATACAGGCTGCTCCAACCTGCTGTAAAATGCTTGATTTCGAGAGTGAGCGGAACTAATGAAAACATTGTTGGGGTAAAACCTAAAGGGAAAGGCCTAGCACCAAATACCATTTGCCATCTGATCTAACTTCTGGAAGCAGTCAAAATGAGTATTTGAATTCTTCCCTACCTTATTCCTGTGCTGAGATACAGGGTGCTCCAACCTGCTGTAAAATGCTTGATTTCGAGAGTGAGCGAAACTAATGAAAACATTGTTGGGGTAAAACCTAAAGGGAAAGGCCTAGCACCAAATTGCATTGGCCATCTGATCTAACTTCTGGAGGCAGTCAAAATGAGTATTTGAATTGTTCCCTACCTTATTCCTGTGCTGAGATACAGGCTGCTCCAACCTGCTGTAAAATGCTTGATTTCGAGAGTGAGCGAAACTAATGAAAACATTGTTGGGAAAAACCCAAAGGGAAAGGCCTAGCACCAAATACAATTTGCCATCTGATCTAACTTCTGGAAGCAGTCAAAATGAGTATTTGAATTCTTCCCTACCTTATTCCTGTGCTGAGATACAGGCTGCTCCAACCTGCTGTAAAATTTTTGATTTCGAGAGTGATCGAAACTAATGAAAACATTTTTGGGGTAAAAGCTAAAGAGAAAGGCCTAGCACCAAATTGCATTGGCCATCTGATCTAACTTCTGGAGGCAGGCAAAATGAGTATTTGAATTCTTCCCTACCTTATTCCTGTGCTGAGATACAGGCTGCTCCAACCTGCTGTAAAATGCTTGATTTCGAGAGTGAGCGAAACTAATGAAAACATTGTTGGGGTAAAACCTAAAGGGAAAGGCCTTGCACAAAATACCATTTGCCAACTGATCTAACTTCTGGAGGCAGGCAAAATGATCCTTAGAATTCTTCCCTACCTTATTCCTGTGCTGAGATACAGGGTGCTCCAACCTGCTGTAAAATGCTTGATTTCGAGAGTGAGCGAAACTAATGAAAACATTGTTGGGGTAAAACCTAAAGGGAAAGGCCTAGCACCAAATACCATTTGCCATCTGATCTAACTTCTGGAAGCAGTCAAAATGAGTATTTGAATTCTTCCCTACCTTATTCCGGTGCTGAGATACAGGCTGCTCCAACCTGCTGTAAAATGCTTGATTTCGAGAGTGAGCGAAACTAATGAAAACATTGTTGGGGTAAAACCTAAAGGGAAAGGCCTAGCACCAAATTGCATTGGCCATCTGATCTAACTTCTGGAGGCAGTCAAAATGAGTATTTGAATTGTTACCTACCTTATTCCTGTGCTGAGATACAGGCTGCTCCAACCTGCTGTAAAATGCTTGATTTCGAGAGTGAGCGAAACTAATGAAAACATTGTTGGGGTAAAACCTAAAGGGAAAGGCCTAGCACCAAATTGCATTGGCCATCTGATCTAACTTCTGGAGGCAGTCAAAATGAGTATTTGAATTCTTCCCTACCTTATTCCTGTGCTGAGATACAGGCTGCTCCAACCTGCTGTAAAATGCTTGATTTCGAGAGTGAGCGAAACTAATGAAAACATAGTTGGGGTAAAACCTAAAGGGAAACACCTAGCACCAAATTGCATTGGCCATCTGATCTAACTTCTGGAGGCAGTCAAAATGAGTATTTGAATTCTTCCCTACCTTATTCCTGTGCTGAGATACAGGCTGCTCCAACCTGCTGTAAAATGCTTGATTTCGAGAGTGAGCGAAACTAATGAAAACATTGTTGGGAAAAACCTAAAGGGAAAGGCCTTGCACCAAATACCATTTGCCATCTGATCTAACTTCTGGAAGCAGTCAAAATGAGTATTTGAATTCTTCCCTACCATATTCCTGTGCTGAGATACAGGGTGCTCCAACCTGCTGTAAAATGCTTGATTTTGAGAGTGAGCGAAACTAATGAAAACATTGTTGGGGTAAAACCTAAAGGGAAAGGCCTAGCACCAAATACAATTTGCCATCTGATCTAACTTCTGGAAGCAGTCAAAATGAGTATTTGAATTCTTCCCTACCTTATTCCTGTGCTGAGATACAGGCTGCTCCAACCTGCTGTAAAATGCTTGATTTCGAGAGTGATCGAAACTAATGAAAACATTTTTGGGGTAAAAGCTAAAGAGAAAGGCCTAGCACCAAATTGCATTGGCCATCTGATCTAACTTCTGGAGGCAGGCAAAATGAGTATTTGAATTCTTCCCTACCTTATTCCTGTGCTGAGATACAGGCTGCTCCAACCTGCTGTAAAATGCTTGATTTCGAGAGTGAGCGAAACTAATGAAAACATTGTTGGGGTAAAACCTAAAGGGAAAGGCCTAGCACCAAATACCATTTGCCAATTGATCTAACTTCTGGAGGCAGGCAAAATGATCCTTAGAATTCTTCCCTACCTTATTCCTGTGCTGAGATACAGGCTGCTCCAACCTGCTGTAAAATGCTTGATTTCGAGAGTGAGCGAAACTAATGAAAACATTGTTGGGGTAAAACCTAAAGCGAAAGGCCTAGCACCAAATTGCAATTGCCATCTGATCTAACTTCTGGAGGCAGTCAAAATGAGTATTTGAATTCTTCCCTACCTTATTCCTGTGCTGAGATACAGGGTGCTCCAACCTGCTGTAAAATGCTTGATTTCGAGAGTGAGCGAAACTAATGAAAACATTGTTGGTGTAAAACCTAAAGGGAAAGGCCTAGCACCAAATTGCATTGGCCATCTGATCTAACTTCTGGAGGCAGTCAAAATGAGTATTTGAATTTTTCCCTACCTTATTCCGGTGCTGAGATACAGGGTGCTCCAACCTGCTGTAAAATGCTTGATTTCGAGATTGAGCGAAACTAATGAAAACATTGTTGGGGTAAAACCTAAAGGGAAAGGCCTAGCACCAAATTGCATTGGCCATCTGATCTAACTTCTGGAAGCAGTCAAAATGAGTATTTGAATTCTTCCCTACCTTATTCCTGTGCTGAGATACAGGCTGCTCCAACCTGCTGTAAAATGCTTGATTTCGAGAGTGAGCGAAACTAATGAAAACATTGTTGGGGTAAAACCTAAAGGGAAAGGCCTAGCACCAAATTGCATTGGCCATCTGATCTAACTTCTGGAGGCAGTCAAAATGAGTATTTGAATTGTTACCTACCTTATTCCTGTGCTGAGATACAGGCTGCTCCAACCTGCTGTAAAATGCTTGATTTCGAGAGTGAGCGAAACTAATGAAAACATTGTTGGGGTAAAAGCTAAAGGGAAAGGCCTAGCACCAAATTGCATTGGCCATCTGATCTAACTTCTGGAGGCAGTCAAAATGAGTATTTGAATTCTTCCCTACCTTATTCCTGTGCTGAGATACAGGCTGCTCCAACCTGCTGTAAAATGCTTGATTTCGAGAGTGAGCGAAACTAATGAAAACATAGTTGGGGTAAAACCTAAAGGGAAACACCTAGCACCAAATTGCATTGGCCATCTGATCTAACTTCTGGAGGCAGTCAAAATGAGTATTTGAATTCTTCCCTACCTTATTCCTGTGCTGAGATACAGGCTGCTCCAACCTGCTGTAAAATGCTTGATTTTGAGAGTGAGCGAAACTAATGAAAACATTGTTGGGAAAAACCTAAAGGGAAAGGCCTAGCACCAAATACAATTTGCCATCTGATCTAACTTCTGGAAGCAGTCAAAATGAGTATTTGAATTCTTCCCTACCTTATTCCTGTGCTGAGATACAGGCTGCTCCAACCTGCTGTAAAATGCTTGATTTCGAGAGTGATCAAAACTAATGAAAACATTTTTGGGGTAAAAGCTAAAGAGAAAGGCCTAGCACCAAATTGCATTGGCCATCTGATCTAACTTCTGGAGGCAGGCAAAATGAGTATTTGAATTCTTCCCTACCTTATTCCTGTGCTGAGATACAGGCTGCTCCAACCTGCTGTAAAATGCTTGATTTCGAGAGTGAGCGAAACTAATGAAAACATTGTTGGGGTAAAACCTAAAGGGAAAGGCCTAGCACCAAATACCATTTGCCAACTGATCTAACTTCTGGAGGCAGGCAAAATGATCCTTAGAATTCTTCCCTACCTTATTCCTGTGCTGAGATACAGGCTGCTCCAACCTGCTGTAAAATGCTTGATTTCGAGAGTGAGCGAAACTAATGAAAACATTGTTGGGGTAAAACCTAAAGCGAAAGGCCTAGCACCAAATTGCAATTGCCATCTGATCTAACTTCTGGAGGCAGTCAAAATGAGTATTTGAATTCTTCCCTACCTTATTCCTGTGCTGAGATACAGGGTGCTCCAACCTGCTGTAAAATGCTTGATTTCGAGAGTGAGCGAAACTAATGAAAACATTGTTGGTGTAAAACCTAAAGGGAAAGGCCTAGCACCAAATTGCATTGGCCATCTGATCTAACTTCTGGAGGCAGTCAAAATGAGTATTTGAATTTTTCCCTACCTTATTCCGGTGCTGAGATACAGGGTGCTCCAACCTGCTGTAAAATGCTTGATTTCGAGATTGAGCGAAACTAATGAAAACATTGTTGGGGTAAAACCTAAAGGGAAAGGCCTAGCACCAAATTGCATTGGCCATCTGATCTAACTTCTGGAGGCAGTCAAAATGAGTATTTGAATTGTTCCCTACCTTATTCCTGTGCTGAGATACAGGCTGCTCCAACCTGCTGTAAAATGCTTGATTTCGAGAGTGAGCGAAACTAATGAAAACATTGTTGGGGTAAAACCTAAAGGGAAAGGCCTAGCACCAAATTGCATTGGCCATCTGATCTAACTTCTGGAGGCAGTCAAAATGAGTATTTGAATTGTTACCTACCTTATTCCTGTGCTGAGATACAGGCTGCTCCAACCTGCTGTAAAATGCTTGATTTCGAGAGTGAGCGAAACTAATGAAAACATTGTTGGGGTAAAAGCTAAAGGGAAAGGCCTAGCACCAAATTGCATTGGCCATCTGATCTAACTTCTGGAGGCAGTCAAAATGAGTATTTGAATTCTTCCCTACCTTATTCCTGTGCTGAGATACAGGCTGCTCCAACCTGCTGTAAAATGCTTGATTTCGAGAGTGAGCGAAACTAATGAAAACATAGTTGGGGTAAAACCTAAAGGGAAACACCTAGCACCAAATTGCATTGGCCATCTGATCTAACTTCTGGAGGCAGTCAAAATGAGTATTTGAATTCTTCCCTACCTTATTCCTGTGCTGAGATACAGGCTGCTCCAACCTGCTGTAAAATGCTTGATTTTGAGAGTGAGCGAAACTAATGAAAACATTGTTGGGAAAAACCTAAAGGGAAAGGCCTAGCACCAAATACAATTTGCCATCTGATCTAACTTCTGGAAGCAGTCAAAATGAGTATTTGAATTCTTCCCTACCTTATTCCTGTGCTGAGATACAGGCTGCTCCAACCTGCTGTAAAATGCTTGATTTCGAGAGTGATCGAAACTAATGAAAACATTTTTGGGGTAAAAGCTAAAGAGAAAGGCCTAGCACCAAATTGCATTGGCCATCTGATCTAACTTCTGGAGGCAGGCAAAATGAGTATTTGAATTCTTCCCTACCTTATTCCTGTGCTGAGATACAGGCTGCTCCAACCTGCTGTAAAATGCTTGATTTCGAGAGTGAGCGAAACTAATGAAAACATTGTTGGGGTAAAACCTAAAGGGAAAGGCCTAGCACCAAATACCATTTGCCAACTGATCTAACTTCTGGAGGCAGGCAAAATGATCCTTAGAATTCTTCCCTACCTTATTCCTGTGCTGAGATACAGGGTGCTCCAACCTGCTGTAAAATGCTTGATTTCGAGAGTGAGCGAAACTAATGAAAACATTGTTGGGGTAAAACCTAAAGGGAAAGGCCTAGCACCAAATACCATTTGCCATCTGATCTAACTTCTGGAAGCAGTCAAAATGAGTATTTGAATTCTTCCCTACCTTATTCCGGTGCTGAGATACAGGCTGCTCCAACCTGCTGTAAAATGCTTGATTTCAAGAGTGAGCGAAACTAATGAAAACATTGTTGGGGTAAAACCTAAAGGGAAAGGCCTAGCACCAAATTGCATTGGCCATCTGATCTAACTTCTGGAGGCAGTCAAAATGAGTATTTGAATTCTTATCTACCTTATTACTGTGCTGAGATACAGGCTGCTCCAACCTGCTGTAAAATGCTTGATTTCGAGAGTGAGCGAAACTAATGAAAACATTGTTGGGGTAAAACCTAAAGCGAAAGGCCTAGCACCAAATTGCAATTGCCATCTGATCTAACTTCTGGAGGCAGTCAAAATGAGTATTTGAATTCTTCCCTACCTTATTCCTGAGCTGAGATACAGGCTGCTCCAACCTGCTGTAAAATGCTTGATTTCGAGAGTGAGCGAAACTAATGAAAACATTGTTGGTGTAAAACCTAAAGGGAAAGGCCTAGCACCAAATTGCATTGGCCATCTGATCTAACTTCTGGAGGCAGGCAAAATGAGTATTTGAATTTTTCCCTACCTTATTCCGGTGCTGAGATACAGGGTGCTCCAACCTGCTGTAAAATGCTTGATTTCGAGATTGAGCGAAACTAATGAAAACATTGTTGGGGTAAAACCTAAAGGGAAAGAGCTAGCACCAAATTGCATTGGCCATCTGATCTAACTTCTGGAGGCAGTCAAAATGAGTATTTGAATTGTTCCCTACCTTATTCCTGTGCTGAGATACAGGCTGCTCCAACCTGCTGTAAAATGCTTGATTTCGAGAGTGAGCGAAACTAATGAAAACATTGTTGGGGTAAAACCTAAAGGGAAAGGCCTAGCAGCAAATTGCATTGGCCATCTGATCTAACTTCTGGAGGCAGTCAAAATGAGTATTTGAATTCTTCCCTACCTTATTCCTGTGCTGAGATACAGGCTGCTCCAACCTGCTGTAAAATGCTTGATTTCGAGAGTGAGCGAAACTAATGAAAACATAGTTGGGGTAAAACCTAAAGGGAAACACCTAGCACCAAATTGCATTGGCCATCTGATCTAACTTCTGGAGGCAGTCAAAATGAGTATTTGAATTCTTCCCTACCTTATTCCTGTGCTGAGATACAGGCTGCTCCAACCTGCTGTAAAATGCTTGATTTCGAGAGTGAGCGAAACTAATGAAAACATTGTTGGGAAAAACCTAAAGGGAAAGGCCTTGCACCAAATACCATTTGCCATCTGATCTAACTTCTGGAAGCAGTCAAAATGAGTATTTGAATTCTTCCCTACCTTATTCCTGTGCTGAGATACAGGGTGCTCCAACCTGCTGTAAAATGCTTGATTTTGAGAGTGAGCGAAACTAATGAAAACATTGTTGGGGTAAAACCTAAAGGGAAAGGCCTAGCACCAAATACAATTTGCCATCTCATCTAACTTCTGGAAGCAGTCAAAATGAGGATTTGAATTCTTCCCTACCTTATTCCTGTGCTGAGATACAGGCTGCTCCAACCTGCTGTAAAATGCTTGATTTCGAGAGTGATCGAAACTAATGAAAACATTTTTGGGGTAAAAGCTAAAGAGAAAGGCCTAGCACCAAATTGCATTGGCCATCTGATCTAACTTCTGGAGGCAGGCAAAATGAGTATTTGAATTCTTCCCTACGTTATTCCTGTGCTGAGATACAGGCT